>NC_058405.1:185637172-185825748 GCF_002201575.2 Neomonachus schauinslandi | reverse complement strand
TTCAAAGATACAAATGTAGTGATCAGAAGGGGCACCTGCACCCCAACGTTTATAGCAGCAAAGTCCACAATAGACAAAGTATGGAAAGAGCCCAGACGTCCATCAATAGATGGATGAAGAAGATGTGGTATATGTATGTGTGTATATATATATACATACACACACACACACACACACACACACACACACACATACACAATGGAATACTACTCAGCCATCAAAAAAAAAAAAATCTTGCATTTGGAATGACATGGATGGGGAACTAGAGTGTATTGTGCTAACCAAAATAAGTCAATCAGAGAAAGACAATTATCATATGATCTCACTCATATGTGGAATTTAAGAAACAAAACAGGATCATAGGGGACGAGAGGAAAAAATAAAACAAGACCAAATCAGAGAGGGAAACAAACCATGAGACTCTTTATCACAGGAAACAAACTGAGGGTTGCTTGGGGGTGGGGGGAGATGGAGTAACTGGGTGATGGACATTAAGGAGGGCACATGATGTAAGGAGCACTGGGTATTATATACGACTAATGAATCACTGAACTCTACCTCTGAAACTAGTAATACATCATATGTTAATTCAATTTAAATTAAAAAAAAAAATGGGGGCGCCTGGGTGTCTTAGTTGGTTAAGCAACTGCCTTTGGCTCAGGTCATGATCCCAGGGTTCTGGGATCAAGCCCACATTGGGCTCCCTGCTGAACAGGGAGCCTGCTTCTCCATCTCCCTCTGCCTCCCGCTCCCCCACTGCTTGTGCTCTCTCTTTCTCTGTCAAATAAATAAATAAAATCTTAAAAAAAAAAAAAAAAATGCATGGTGAGAATTCAGGTTACCAATTACTTCTGAAAAACCAATTTTTCTGAAAAGGCCCTACCTCCCAAAAATACCTATCTACTCAAATAAATTATAAGGGATGGTTCCCATTGTCCTTAAGGAATCTAGACACATTTCCTTACCTCTATATAATACTCAAAAAGCTTCAGAACTAAAGCAGATTCTCATCAACTCAAGACAGGCACCCACACTTTCAAGTAAACAGAAAGAAGAAAGCAGACCTGTGGGGATGGAGGGCCTTAGGGCCTAAGTAGTAACTTCCTATTTTCATGACTCGGTGGAAAGGAACAAGGGTTTGACCAAGGCTCAAAGATAGGCACAAACCTGTTCTTCTTCTGTAAAGGGTACAAGAGCCAACGGAGGCAGGGGCTCCTCCTGTAGGATAGGCAGAAATTCTTTATCCAGTAGGTCTGAAGGTATCTGTATGACCAAATACATGACCATGAAATTAATGCTATCCCTCCAATTACAAAAATTATAAACCAAGAAAAAACACTCTTTAGTCTATATCTTGGTGATTATTATAAACATGGAGTAAAGCTTATTCAACCACAATTACCTTTAGTAGTACTTACATACTCTGAGAGGGTCAAATATTAAAAACCCCAGGCACCTTCCTCTTCCTCCCATCAGACCACCACTTTCAGATTTGATATACAGCACTAACTCTGGTATTCCAGAGTACAGAGTGGAAGATTAAATCCTCACGTTTAACTAAAGGCACAAGGTACTAAAGAGAGTTTCATAAACAATTTTATCTGTCCTTAGCAACTATCATTAAAATTTGAGATCCCCAATCCATTAATAAAAGTAAAAACAAGGTATATTTTAAAAATACAAAATACCTCTCACTAGTCAGACAGTAAGTGTACTTTACACTGTTTGGGTTTTGATCATTTATAAATGACACAAATATGATATATTTTAAGATATTCTCTCAACTAAAAATTGTATATATTTAATTAAAAAAAGGGAATAAAGAAGAGAAAGCTCGTCTTCTAACTTCTAACTGAAGAGTAAAAGGTGCAACAAAGAGTCTTCCATTCTCAGCCATCAAATTGGGATAGAAATAGACATGAAGGAGGCATTAAGAGGAAATTAAAGTAGTAAGTGCTGAATATTCTCCTGTTTCCATAAAGCTTTCTACTCCTGTAACAAAATCTTAGGTCTTCTCTAAAAAACACGGAGCTCCTTACACTTAGAAGATGCTCTGTCAATGACTGCAGGTTTCAAAGCAGGAAAAAAGACAAAAACCATGGGTACTTCACCTATCAATACATCATTGTACATACCCTGAAATCACACTCATAATTCTCAACTATTTACTTTTCTCTTACCTTGTTATCTTTAAGGAAAAGTGCTAACATTTCTTCTCGACCATAACGATAGTCTGCTAATTTATACTTCGGCAAAGCTGGAGAAAGAGGAGGGGACGTGACACTCCCACCACTGGACAGAGCTCGGAGCCTAGAATAGGAGAGACATAAAATATAAAATTGAAGTGTCAAATATTCTGGCACTAAGAACTTTTATTTTTATACACTATGAAAGTGTTCATTTTAGTTCTTTAAAGGAACAGAAAGAAATCCCATTTTCTCAAGGTATCCAAGATTTTAGCTTTAACATAACCTGTTGTCACAGCACATTAAGAGAGCAGTTCATTGAAAAATAACTAGACGACCATGTGACAACTCCTTACTTAAAAGGTTATCATGGCATGTCCCTGAGAAGTCTGGGGGTGAAGAGGTGACACTTTTTCAAAATCATAAAAGGATTAAACATGATTAAAACAAAGGTGAAATATCACCTTATACCTATTAGATTAATAAGAATTAATAAATCTGACAATACCAATTAATAAATCTGGAATACCAGTTGTTGGTAAGGATGTAAAACAATGGAAACTTTCAAGTAGTATCTGTGGGATTACAATGGAACCACCACTTCAAAGAATGATCTGCTAACATTTAACAGAACATCAATATTTGTTAAATAAGAAAGTATGCTTATATAAAAGAAAAAGGGAAACATAGAAGCTTATAAAAAAGATATACATGTAAACCTGCAAATAAATTTATACGGTTTAAGAACACATATAAAATGTAGGGGCGCCTGGGTGGCTCAGTTGGTTAAGCAACTGCCTTCGGCTCAGGTCATGATCCTGGAGTCCTGAGATCGAGTCCCAGGGAGCCTGCTTCTCCCTGTGACCCTCCTCCCTCTCATGCTGTCTCTCATTCTCTCTCTCAAATAAATAAAATCTTAAAAAAAAAAAAAAAAAAAGAACACATATAAAATGTAGCAAAAGTATAAAAACAAACATAAACAGACAAAAACAAAATTCAAGAGAAGGTTCTATCTGCAAAGGGAAGGAGATTGTATAAAGGCTGTTTTAATTATACCTGCAATGACCTATTTTCTCAACCATGCTGTATAGAAATGTTTGTTACAATTTTATACTTTTATATGCCTATAGTATTTCATGGTTCATTTTTACTGAAAGCAATTAATGATCAGTATATTGAATTTGAAAATGCAGTGAAGAGTTAAAATACAAGAAAAAAAATTTTAAGCCATATTTACTTCTAGGAAAAAATAAAAATATACTCCAAGAGGAATGGAACTGGGGAAAGAGGAACATTTATAAGACTCTTTCATTTAGAGAAAAAAAAAAGTTGGGTGAACCTCAGCAAAAAATGGCAAAAATAAGATCCCACTGAAGCTGTGTCAAACAGGAAGTAGCAAAACTACTATCAGCAGTAGCTCATTAACTGAGGACTGCCTGAAGTTCTATAAAGTAATTAAGTATCAAGGGTAAAGGGGACCAAGGTACTTTACTTCAGTAGCTTAGCCTAAAGGAAAATTCAACAGAAGCATTAAAATATATTCCCCAAATTGCTAAGCTTTATTCACATAAGCAAAAAAAAGAATGATCTAATAAAAAAGCTCTAATAAAAAAGATCAAAAAAATGATCTAATAAAAAAGTCATGAGCTTTTAAGAGTTAATAAATCTGACAATACCAATTAATAAATCTGGAATACCAGTTGTTGGTAAGGATGTAAAACAATGGAAACTTTCAAGTAGTATCTGTGGGATTACAATGGAACCACCACTTCAAAGAATGATCTCTGGGGAATGATCTTTAAAAAAATATGAAGGAAAGCAGAACATTTCTTGCATGTTATTCAAAAGTTATACATGCATAAATATAAAAATGTGTTTACATGTACAATATAATACCAAAAATAAAGGAGGGGGATGTATTAATAAACTCAAGACTGTTACGGTATTTTTTCAATGTTTCTATCTTCTCTTTCTACTTACTTTAACATTTTATTTATGGACAATTTTGAACATAGATAAGAGTACCAAGAATTACATAACAAACTCCCACATACCATACTCACCCAGACCCCAAATCAATAACCCATGGTCAACCCTGCTCCTTCTACCACTCCATCTAACCCTCCTCTGATACTATTTTGAAGGAAATCATATGCTTTCAAAGATTTTTTGAAGGAAACTGTTTTCACGATTTTTGCGGGAAATTTTTGAAGGGAAGTTTTTCATCAGTAAATACTTCAGAATGTTCTCTCCAAAAGAATTTTTTCTAGTCTGGACTTTGCTGATTTTTATCTCTGTGATATAGCTTAACACGTTTCTCTGTTCTCTGCATTTCATGTACATTGGTGACAGGATGTAAAGACCTGATCAGCTTTGAAAAGACTTCTTCCATGTAGTGGTGTGTTATGCCATCAGGAAGCACATACTGCCTGGTTGGTTTTTTGAGTCTAGCAGTCCCTGACGACCAATGCAACCAATGCGTAGGTCCCTAAGTTCATTCACTAAGGTTACAAAGTGACTTTATTCTATCATTCCTTCTTTATTAGCTCGAGTATTTCTACAAGGAGAAACTTCTCTCTTACACTATTTGGTATTGTTACCCAAAAGTATGGTTCATATAGGGAAGGAAAAAAAAAGGTCTTGATTTTTTTTTTTTTTTTATGTTATGTTAGTCACCATACAATACATCATTGGTTTTTTATGTGATCTTGATTCTTTTAGTTTTCAAATTAGGGACTTGATTCACTAGCATCTTCCAATGGTAACAAATTTTTTTTTTAAGATTTTATTTATTTGACACAGACACAGTGAGAGAGGGAACACAAGCAGGGGGAGTGGGAGAGGGAGCAGCAGGCCTCCTGCTGAGCAGGGAGCCCGATGCGGGGCTCGATCCCAGGACCCTGGGATCATGACCTGAGCCAAAGGCAGATGCTTAATGACTGAGCCACCCAGGTGCCCCAACAAATTATTTTTAATTAAGGTATTTCACCGTAATTATTATTAACAATATTCAAATCCTCACCTTTTAAGTAGGCTGCACACCTAATGAGGGGCTTGAATTCACAACCCTGAGATCAAGAGTCACATGTTCCACTGACTGAGCCAGCCAGGTACCCCTCAAATTGTCTCTTTGACCAGTGGGAGACTCTTCAGGTTGGCTCCTAAATCCTTCTGACACAACCCTAGCAGTCTTTAACAGCTTTTTTTTAATCTGGTATGTCAATATGTTCCAGGCATAGCTTGTATTATTTCTTGCCTCAGACCTAGAATGAACCATTTCTCCAGGGAGCCTGATTCTCTTTAATGCATATTAAAAGCACAATCAGGGTGCTAGGAGTGCTTATTGCTATTAGGCTGGTCTTTTGTTTTCTTTCCAATTATTCTTAGACTTAGAGGTCATTTAGTCCAACTCCTGTAAGACAGGTTGGAACAACCAGGTAAGAAAACAATATACACATGAAAAAGTAATCCAACCACTGCTGAAGGACCTTCCAGGAAACTGCTTTCCATCAAATTCATGTAAAGTTGGGCATTTTCCTGAAAAAGTAGAATACCCACTTAGAACTGAGGCTGGGAATTTTACACATGAACTACCTCATTTCATTTAATTTCAGCTTCACAACAACCCTAATAACAGACGAGGGTTAAACAACTTGCCCACACTCACAGCCAGCAAAACAAAGACTCAAACCTAGGTTTTCATGACTAAAAAGATCAAAACCCAAAATTTTATTTAAAATAGGCAAGGTTTGGGATTCCTGAGTGGCTCAGTTGGTGAAGCGTCTGCCTTCGGCTCAGGTCATGATCCCAGGGTCCTGGGATTGAGTCCCAAGTCGGGCTCCTTGCTCAGTGGGGAGCCTGCTTCTCCCTCTGCCTGTGCTCGCTCTCAAATAAATTGTAAATAAATAAATAAAATAAGCAAGGTTTATTTTCCCAAACATTAATCTTTTAAATTTTTTTTTTTAGGGCGCCTGGGTGGCTCAGTTGGTTAAGCGACTGCCTTCGGCTCAGGTCATGATCCTGGAGTCCCTGGATCGAGTCCCGCATCGGGCTCCCTGCTCGGCAGGGAGTCTGCTTCTCCCTCTGACCCTCCCCCCTCTCATGTGCTCTCTCTCATTCTCTCTCTCTCAAATAAATAAGTAAAATCTTTAAAAAAAAAAAAAATTTTTTTTTTTTAAGTTTCATTTTATTTGTTTGAGAGAGAGAGAGAGAGCACAAGAGGGAGTAGGGTCAGAGGGAGAAGCAGACTCCCCACTGAGCGGGGAGCCGGACGTGTGACTTGATCCAGGGACTCTGGGATCATGACCCGAGCCAAAGGCAGTTGCTTAACCAACTGAGCCATCCAGGCACCCCTTGCCAAACATTTAATCTTAAAATATGTATTTTATTAGAAATTATTTTAGGGGTGCCTGAGTGGCTCAACAGATTGAGCGTCCAACTCTTGATTTCAGCTCAGGTCATGATCTCAGGGTCATGCCAACAGAGCCCCACATCGGGCTCCATGCTCAGCGGGGAGTCTGCTTAAAGTTCTTGTTCTCCCTCTCCCTTTGCCCCCTCCACTCATGCACTCTCTAAAATAAATAAATTTTTTTTTAAAAAAGAAACTATGTTAAAGTATCTTTCTTATACTAAACCAATATGCTTGTCAATAGTTCCTACCACTAGAGGGCACATCTAGATTGCTCTTCCAAGTGAAAATCATTCCAATACTGGCAAATAGTCACAATGTCTCTTTAGAGACTTTCCTTCTCCTGGCTCAACATTACTAATTTCTTCATCTGCTCCTCACAAGGTTTCAAATCCACTCACCACTCTGGTTCCCTTCCAATGGACCCTACTCCCACTGCCCAAGGACTGAATGTCCAATGTTGAGGACTGAGTATTTCTTATAAGCACCAGATCTATTAAGAATAACATAACTAGAGTGAATTCTCAAGAGATTCCTCCAGCTACTGTGAAGAGAACAGACCAACCAAGGCAAACTAAGAAAGTAGCCTGAGTAAGGGGAATTGTGCTCTACTCAATAATTGGCAAATCCTGTTCCAAGTCCCTCTCCACCTACAGATATTCGTAAAAGCTAAAAACATACCTGGGTAATACCCCTCCCTAAAAACCCACCAGTGATCTTTACCTCTCTTGGATCTTGCTCCATACAACCCTCTCTTCTAGAAATTTAATCCCTCCCTACCTGCTTTCCCCTCAGTCTCTAAATATATCTAACAGTGATTTAAAACCCCTTTAATGCAGCATCCTCATCTTCCCTCTTCATTTCAGAAACATCTCCACATCCATACTTCCAGGCACTTCAAAACCCAGCATAAAAAAGAAACAAAAAAACACACTGGCATAATCTGGCTTCTCCCCTACAACTCCACTGCTCCAGTAAAGTTCATCAATAACCTCACACAAATCCAAGGGACAATTTCCTATCTTCGTCACCTTCTTCTTTCTGGTCATACTGAGATCTGTTTAACACAAGAGGCCCAGTTCTAATATGAGTAGTAGTAACTGACGGGTAGCATTAGAGGACCTTCTAAAACCCCATGATACCCCAAAATCTTCACTTATTGTCCCAAATCCAAACGTCAGCTTATGAAAGCAATTTGGAGTGTCAGTGTAGATGTGTGAAGCTGTAGGAGTCAAAAAACATTTCTCGGTAAGCTCCTGATTCTCAACTCCACTCTAACCTCTTCCCTAGAGTTTAAGGCTTCTATATACAATCACTTAGAGCCTCTCAGCTTTAGCTTTAATATGCCCCAAAGCCTACTCATCAGTTTATTCATCCCAACCCCCTTCATCACCTTAAGGCAGGTAAGGACACTACTCAACCACTGGATTAAGAATCTGGGAATCATCCTTTACTCCTCACCTTCTACCATCTCCCATACCCAATTACCACATCATACCAGTTTTAGATCCTAAATCTCTCAAGCCATCCTGTGGATCAACTAACCCATTATTATCCACACTTTTCTTACCTGGACTGCTACAACAGCATCCTAAGTGATACAACTAGTCATCATTCATCCTCCACATTGCTACAAATATATTTCAAATGCAAACCTGAATAAAATGCTCCCTGATTAACAATTGTTCATTGGCACACAACGATCAAATAAAATCCAGAACTTCTTAACATAGAAAGGCTGCCTCCAAGCTCATCTCTCCCACACTTCACAGTAAAGATAATGTCTCAGAATTCCTCTCTTAAACTTGCTGTTTCCGACCCCCTTGTCTTTACACACGCCCTTCCTGTTATCAGGAAAATTTTATTTTTTCAAACCATTTTCACTTGCGGGGAGGGGAAGACTACTGGGGGAACAGAGAGGTTAAGTGGAAGGAGGAGAAGGAATAGATGAGTCAGAATGAAGAGAATGAGGAGTTGGAAAGAGAATGCAAAGGAGAAAGGAAGAGAGAAAGAAATCTTCAAGACCCTGGCTAGACACAAGTACCTGCTCAGCCCTCATGGAACTAACTGGCTAGTAGAAGAAAAAGCTAATAAACGGTCATACAAATAGACATACAGCTATTGAAGGATTTTGGAGAAAAACTTGACCCAATTTTCTATCTTAAGATTGCTCTGCCTGCTGAACAATGAGAAGAATGGAAGTCAGAAAACATCAGGCCACTCTTGCAATCAATCGTTTATGTCAGAGATGGTGGTGACTTATACTAGGGTGACAGCAATGCAGGTGGAGAGAAATTAACAGATTCAAGAGATATGTTGGAGATGAAACTGACAAGGCACTGTGATCGACTAGATGTAGAGATACAGAAGTAGAAGAAATAACCAGGGTAACTCAAAGATTTTGGGACTGAGCAAATGGGCACACTGTGGTATTTAAGATAAAATAAAAGAAAAAATTTAAAACAGTAAAACTCAAGCTCAGTTTCAGATAAGTTTGAAGGATGAGATGTTTATAGGCATCAAATAAGCAGCTGAATATCCTATACTTCACTACATTTCCTTTACATGTTGACATTATAGTGAAATTATTTAGTGTCAGCTTCCCCACCACATAATTCAAAAGTAGGTACCATGTCCTTTCAACCTTGTTGCCTCAGCACCTAACACAAGACACAGAACGTAGAAGGTACGTGAGAAATGTTTTCTAAACAAATCTTAATATTCTCTTCTAAAATACACCCTGGGGGGCACCTGGTGGCTCAGTAGGTTAAGCATCTGCCTTCGGCTCAGGTCATGATCCCAGGGTCCTGGGATCAAGCCCTATGTCGGGCTCCCTGCAGCAAGGGAGTCTGCTTCTCCCTCTCCATCTGCCCCTGCTCACGTGCGCGTGCGCTCGCTCTTTCTCTCACTCTCTCTCAAATAAAAATATTTAAAAAAAATAAAATACACCCCTGGATAATACCAAATTACTTATCCCTTCAGACCGCACTGATGTCTTTCACTCTTTTTGAAAACTGGGATGATTAATGCATCCCATTCTCCAAAACTTCTCTCATTTTCCCCACAAGCCCACAAAGATGATACCTAACCCAACAATGTCAGGTTTTCCTTCTTTGCCCTCATTTCTCCCCACCCCCATGAGACTTGAATGCCTTTGTCCAACATTTACTAAGTGCCTATGTTCAGTACACTAGGGTAAACAGTGGGCTTACCAAAATTGAGAAATACAGTGCCTTATGTTCTTTTCTGAGTAAGGTAAACACAGAGACACAACACAAAGATGTAACTATTTTCACACAGGTATAAACAAAGTGCTTTGGGGGAAACAAGTGCCTCGCTTTCTTGCATGGAAAGACCTGGGAAAACCTCCTTACGACCACGGAGATGAGACAGATGAAAACCTAAAGGAGATTCCTTGGCTCCTTCCCCATAAAGCCAGGTAACTATCTGCAATTATTTCCTGTATGATAAATTCCTTTATCATCTACATGTATCTATTTACAATCCTCAAAGTAAAAAAAAAAAAAAAAAAAAATCCCCAAATAAAACAGTAATGAATTTGTTATTTTGGTTTTTTTTAAAATGTCTTTAAGTAGGGCGCCTGGGTGGCTCAGTCGTTAAGCGTCTGCCTTCTGCTCGGGTCATGATCCCAGGGTCCTGGGATCGAGCCCCGCATCAGGCTCCCTGCTCAGCGGGAAGCCTGCTTCTCCCTCTCCCACTCCCCCTGCTTGTGTTCCTGCTCTCGCTATCTCTCTGTCAAATAAATAAATAAAAATCTTTAAAAAAAAATAAATAAAATGTCTTTAAGTATACATACAAATATTTGCAGGAAAAAAAAAATAGGAGGATACAAACCAAAGTGTTCACAATGATTATTTGGATGGTAGGATTAAGGATAACTTAGATATTTTCTTTTTCTTTTGTACTACCATTTTCACCAAGGTTTTCTAGAATAAGCATGAATTGGGGCACCTGGGTGGCTCAGTTGGTTAAGCGACTGCCTTCGGCTCAGGTCATGATCCCAGGGTCCTGAGATCGAGCCCCGCATTGGACTCCCTGCTCCGCAGGAAGCCTGCTTCTCCCTCTCCCACCCCACCTCCTTGTGTTCCCTCTCTCACTGCCTCTCTCTCTCTCTGTCAATTAAATAAATAAATAAAACCTTTAAAAAAAAAAAAATAGAATAAGCATGAATTACTTTGTTGCCGAAAACAAAAAATTCCAAAAAAAAGGGCGCCTGGGTGGCTCAGTTGGTTAAGCGACTGCCTTCGGCTCAGGTCATGATCCTGGAGTCCCGGGATCGAGTCCCACATCGGGCTCCCTGCTCAGTAGGGAGTCTGCTTCTCCCCCTGACCCTCCCCACTCTCATGCTCTCTCTATCTCATTCTCTCTCTCAAATAAATAAATAAAATCTTTAAAAAAAAAAAAAATTCCAAAAAAAAAAAAAATCCAAAAAACCTATATCTACCACATTTAAAACAAAAAAATTTTTTTTTCTTAAGGTAGTACTTAGTGTTTTGTCAAGGGTGAAATAAACAGGCAGGGGATGCGAATTAAATTCACACAACCCTTCTGGTGGTCAATCTATCCATACATCATCCAAAGCCTTAAAACTGCAATTTTTGATTTAATAATTCCACTTCCAAGGAATTATTCCAAAATAAATACTCAGCAATACCAACAAAACGGTTCAAGGATGTATACACATATTTATAATAGCAAAACATTAAAATGAGCTTTACTTTCCAACAACTCATTCACTCACTGAACAAATATTTATTGAGTACCTACTATAATGCAGGCACTGGAGATACAGCAGTGAACAAACTGTACAAAAATTGAGACCAAAGTACCTGCCCTCAGTGGAGCTCACAGTCTAGTGGGAGCTGGAGGATGGGATATAAATAATAGAGAGTAAGTGAGTAAAATAGTTGCCATATTCTATTTGGATATAGACCATTAAGAAAAAATTAAGCAGAGGAGAACAGGAAATAAGGAGAAGGTATTATATATAGAAAGCAGTAACATTTGAGTAGAGACTATTGTTTTATTCCTAGAAACTATTTACTCCTCCATTAAATCTATCACACGTTTTTAAATTGCTTCAGTGATTATATAACACACATCTTTATTCTAAATATAGAGAGAAGCTAAGACCTAATGATTCCACAGACCTACCTTAAAAAGTCCATGTGTATGGTCATTCATGGTCTCTCTCTATCACAATTTTCCTTTTTTTTTTTTAAGATTTTATTTATTTATTTGACAGAGAGAGAGAGAGCAGGAACACAAGCAGGGGGAGTGGGAGAGGGAGAAGCAGGCTTCCCGCCGAGCAGGGAGCTCGATGCGGGGCTCGATCCCAGGACCCTGGGATCATGACCTGAGCCGAAGGCAGACGCTTAACAACTGAGCCACCCAGGCGCCCCTCTATCACAATTTTCAACATTCTTCCATCTTCACTAAGTTCCCAAGTACCAGTAAATCTGTTCATTTCATCCAACTCTTTTTGAACATTTACGTTTTACATCATAATAAAAATGATCTTAGTAAACAGAATAAAGCATCACTAAATTAGTTTCTGTATGGTTCAGAGTTAACACACTGATGGAATGCAATCACTCTAAATTTTGATTCTCAGGTATTCTGGACAGAGCTCCTTACCTCCCTAAGTTCCACAATGAATGTAATGTTACATGCAGAGAAACACAGTAGCAACTTCTATTCATATTACAGCTTCTAGCTCAGGGTTACCGGAGTTACTTAAGGGTCTCATATATTCCCTTTGCCAGAAAAAATTGTGATAGATGGTACGAAAAAGGCAGTGTGCCTACTTAGACCTCCACTCCTCAGTTTAAAAGCATTTCAGATGACTAAGGGAAGGACCCTAAGCTCTCATAATGCCTGCAGGGTAACAATTAGGTAAAGCTACTGTTTAAGCATGGGACTGGTAACTGTCCTCTACTAAAGTTACTTCACTTCAAATTCTGTATAAAACCTGGGCTGATCAAACAAAACTTCAGAGTACCAATGAAAAAATGTGTATAGTGCTACTGATATACTGGGCCAATGACATACTGAAATGACTTTGGGAGCCCATGGTTTAGGGCAGGGGCCAAAAAACTTTTCTCTGCAGAAAACCAGAGTAAATATGTAAGCTTTTTAAAGCCAGATGGCCGGCCTCTGCTTTAACTACTCAACTTTGCCACTATAGTATGAAAGCAGCCAGATAATACGGAAACAAATGGGTGTGGCTATGTTCCAATAAAATTTACTCATAAAAACTTTATTTATAGTCCCACAGGCCATAGTTTGTCAATCCACGGTATAGGGCAGCAAGCTTAACGTGTACTGACTCTAGAACATCTCCAGCAGGTTCTCCTTTTGTTTAGGCTAAATTCCTAGTGTTGTCTCTTTTTCTTAAAAAGGCGGGGGGGGGGGGGGGGGGGGACACAACTTCCTTAAGTTAGCTGACAAGTTTAATCATGTTTTTACAAAGAAAGTGTGTAAATACAAAAGAGAAGCAGTTACAAAATTCTAGATAAAGGCAGAAGAGTTACACACAAAATGGTTTACAAAGTGAGCTATATGGATTTAAACCCACCTTATAAAGTCAGTAAGATGTGAATAAAGATTTAGCTACAAGAACGTTCATCAAAAATATTTTTATAATAATGAAAAACTGAAAACAGCCTATATATGCTACATCTAGAAGACTAAATAAATGATGGTACATCATACAATGCAACCATTTAAGATAATAGAAAACATTTATTGATAAAAAAAGATACTTTTGAAGTGGTTATTTTTTAAAAGCAGGTTACAAAGCTGAATGTACAGTATGATCCCATTTTTGTGAAAATAAATGTACATATACACAAATGAGCATACATAAAACCACCTGCAGAGATAAACTAACCTATTTACAGTGGTTATATCATGGATGATAAAATTATGGTGATTATATCTTCCTCTGGCTTACTTGTAATCTTTAATTTCTTTAAAAACATATACTAATATGGTAATAAAATTATTTTTAAAATACAAACTAAGAACTAAAACAGGTACAGCATTGCTTAGGTCAACATTTTCAAAATAAATTCTCAAAGTAGAGAAGCTGCATCAGTTCTTAGAACTTCAAGTAGTGATTTCTCCTCAGTCTCCAAATGCTAGCTATAAGGGCCAAGAAAATTTAGAAATTACATATAAAAAGAAATGCATAAAATAAGTTAATAAGTGTCTTCAAACAGAGAGTTACTACAGAAGTCTGCATCATTTTTCACCTAAACAATCAGGAATGTTTAAGACACCTATCTACTTTATATATTGCCTCTGGAATAGAATAGAAAAAGCAACTATTCATGCCACTGACGAGAGGATCTTCAATCACCAACATTGGGGGGAAAAGAAGAAGAGGGGGGAAAAGTCACACTACAATGTGATGGATCTCAAAATTCCATGAGAATTCCATATTCAGGGTCCAAACACATCTGTAAGAGACTCAAAGGTCAATTAATTGTTATTATGGCAAATGCTATCCCAATCTTAGATGAGCTACAGTTAATAGCCAGTATAATTCTGGACCACCTGCCTAGCCCATCAATAAAATAAAATTCAAATAATAATTCAGTAAGAACTATGTTTTCAAATAAGTCTATGAATAGCACTCACAAAACAGCATTGTAGCAGAAAACATACACAGATAAAAATGTTACCATTATATGTAAAATTTTGTATGCACCTAGACAAGGGCTCAAATGAAAAAGCAAGTAATTTGCTAGGGTAGTGGGACTGCAGGGAGTCAATTATCATTACATAACCATTATCAGTGCAAAACCAGACCAAGAAAATTCCATTATCATTACAAAGCCAGACCAAGAAAGTTTTTTTAAATACAGAATGCAGTCATTAACCAAACAGTAATTTATTCCTAGATAAACTACACTGATTTCAACTAGGCACAAAAATCAAAGTCTCAAAAACATGTACATTTATAAACCACCCAACATCTGTACAAATACCTTACTACTATACTAGTAGTATATCCAATATCAAATAGGATGAGATTTTGAAAACTCACCATTCAGGCCCAAAGTTCAGTGTCTGCGTTTCCGCTGCCATTATTTTCCGTATTTTTACAATAGATTTTTATATGTGGAGAAACCTGTTAATGAGAAAAATATCTCCATACAGTTAATGAAGAGTAAATGCAGAATTCCAGCCCAGAAAATCTATCTAGGGTGTTTTACTTATTCCCTGGCTCCATTTAACCAAAGCCAACAGAATGAGATTTTTTAATCCCTGTTTATAACAGGATAGCAGGCAAAGTGAAATTCATAAACCACCTTACATTTCAAGTCACCATCTTCTTAAGTTTATCTGGGGAAAGTAGGCATGGTATAACATGAAGCCATGAGATAGGTAGGAGCAGACCATGCAGGGCACCAGGGACCAAATTAAGGACCTTCTTCATTAGCCACTGAGCAAAAGGGAGTGAATGAAGGGTAACAGATTTACATTTTAATATATATTACTTCCTTGCTCTCCCATCACCATGAGGTATATTAAAGATTCTTAAAATAAGCATCCCCCCCGGGGCGCCTGGGTGGCTCAGTTGGTTAAGCGACTGCCTTCGGCTCAGGTCATGATCCTGGAGTCCCTGGATCGAGTCCCACATCGGGCTCCCTGCTCGGCAGGGAGTCTGCTTCTCCCTCTGACCCTCCCCCCTCTCATGTGCTCTCTCTCTCAGTCTCTCTCTCTCAAATAAATAAAATCTTTAAAAAAAAAATAAAATAAGCATCCCCCCTTCCTATTTCACAGCTTCCGCTACAACTCTCCCCACTTTCTGCTTAGCATTTTATACACTAGTGATCCTTTAAAAAAATTATCTTGAACCATCAAGTTAAAATAATTCACTAATAAATTTCATGAGTGACCTTTCAAAAACCATTTTAAAATATCAGAGCTTAAAGTGAAGTCAGACAAGAAAAGACAAATACTGTAGGATATTGGGCGCCTGGGTGGCTCAGTTGGTTAAGCGACTGCCTTTGGCTCAGGTCATGATCCTGGAGTCCCGGGATCGAGTCCCGCATCGGGCTCCCTGCTCGGCAGGGAGTCTGCTTCGTCCTCTGACCCTATCCCCTCTCATGTGTTCTCTCTCTCTCAAATAAATAAATAAAATCTTTAAAAAAAAAAAATACTGTAGGATATTACTTACATATTGAATCTAAAAAAAAAAAAAACCAAACTCAGAGAAACACAGAGTAGAGTGGTGGCCACCAGGGGCTGGGAGGTGGGAAAAGTAGGGAGGTATGTGGTCAAAGGGTACAAAGTTCCACTTCTGGGGATCTAATGTACAGCAAGATGATTACAGCTAATAATACCATATTATATACTTGAAAGTTCGTAAGAGATTAGATCTTAAATGTTCTCACCACAAAAAAGAAATAGTAAGTATGTGATGGAATGAGGTGTTAGCTATGCTATGGTGGTAATCATTTTGCAATATATAAAAGTATCAAATCAATACACTACACGCTTTAAACTTATACAATGCTGTATGTCAACTATATCTCAATAAAGCTGGGGGAAAAAGAGTATCACCGCTTAAAAATGGAAAATACTATAAATAGTATAAATATACTGTAAATATCTCCAAAATAAATTCACATCACACTTTTATTTCTGTTTAGAAGATCTAAAAATAATTGACTAGAAAAAAATGCCTCGCGGCATCTGGCTGGCTCAGTCAGTAGAGCATTCAACTCTTGATCTCGGGGTTGTGGGTTCAAGCCCCACACTGGGTGTAGAGATTGCTTAAAAATATTAACTAGAAATTGGTCAAAAATGCAGAAA
Organism: Neomonachus schauinslandi; assembly: GCF_002201575.2. NCBI lineage: Eukaryota > Metazoa > Chordata > Mammalia > Carnivora > Phocidae > Neomonachus > Neomonachus schauinslandi. Next base: position 185,809,305 of record NC_058405.1, on the reverse strand, counting down.
AGGGAAAGTAAAAGTATGTTAACATCCATAATCAGCTACTAATTTATCTGCCTTCTGGGGAAAAAAGAAAAGGGGGGAAAGCTTAGCAGGTGGGGAAAAATACAAAATAAAAGTAACTAAAAAATAATTTATCTGCCCTCCTTCTGGAAGGTATTTCTAGCCCTACTTTAACCCTGAGGGCTCCAGGGAGACACCCATATTCTCTAACTTAACTCTGATTCCCTGCTACCTGGCCCCGCAAGCTTGCACACCAGACTCAAGCTGAGATCAACTTAGTGCCCTCCCTACCTCTTAAGCAACTGGTAATTCAAAAAAGAACACGTAAGATACATGGTTTTCCGCATTTTAACCTCTCTGAAATCGGAATACATCTTAGTGTCCTGTTACCACTGCTCTCACCCAAAGGAAGCTGTGCCACAGTTGTCACTGTCTGTCCACGGTAAACCTGGTCATAGCTCTTTACTATCATCCTTTCAACTGTACTGTTGCTTAAAATGTCTCTCAAAAGATTATAAAATGATTCTAAATCGAAACGAAATGTAGTATACAATAGAAAAGAAAGCAAATACAGCAATGGGAAATTAGTGAAGTAACTTTTTGTCATCAGAGAAATGATTGTAAGTGCCTTACAGAACCTGAGGAAAAGAACCAAAAAAACCACATGTAGATGAAGCTTTGCTACTGAGACTAGACAATGCACAACCCACATGTGGCCACATGCACCAGCGCCAAAGTATTTAAAGGGGAAAAATTAAACAACTTAGACTTAAGAACTTCAGAAGCACCAAATCACTGTATTTTAAATTGATGAGAAAACAATGGAGCAGTCCCCTAAGAAACATTTCATTATTAATACCCTTAATAACCTGACACTACATTGGTGGGGAGAGGAAGGAAACTTCCATAATCCTAAATTTTTCATTATTTAGAAGAATCAGACATAATATGTAGAAATCTGAGGAATACCTTAACCAATTTATTTCACTTCTATTCTCTCTAACATATACACAAAATATATACCATATAATAAAAATCTATTAGACTTTTTTGCTAAATAAGTTTAAAAGAACTTTTTTAAAAATGTAAAATAGGGGCTCTTGGATGGCTCAGTCGATAAGCGTCTGCCTTCGGCTCAGGTCATGATCCCAGGGTCCTGGGATAGAGCCCCGCATCGGGCTCCCTGCTCAGCGGGAAGCCTGCTTCTCCTTCTCCCACTCCCCCTCTGCTTGTGTTCCCTCTCTCACTGTCTCTCTCTCTCTAGCAAATAAAAAAAAAAAAGTAAAATAATGGGCACCAGGCTGGCTCAGTTAGAAGAGCATGCAACTCTTGGAGCACCTGGGTGGCTCACTCCCTGAAGCGTCGGACTTCAGTTCCGGTCATGATCTCAGGGTCCTGGGATCAGCCCTGAGTCGGGCTCCCTGCTCAGTGGGAAGTCTGCCACTCCTTCTCCCTCTGCCCCTCCCCCAGCTCGTGCTTGTTCACTCGTGTGCACCCACGTGCACGTGTGCGTTTGTGTGTGTGCGCGCGCATGCAAACTCTCTCTCTCTCATATATAAAACCTTTAAAAAAAAAAAAAAAGCATGCAACTCTTGATCTTGGTCATTACTTCGAGCCCCATGTTGGGTGTAGAGAGTACTTAAAAAATAATTTCAAAAATTCTTCAAAAAATGTCTTTTGAATCTAAAAATGTAAAATAAGAGAGCCATTGCAGACGACTGAACGGAAAAAATGTAAAATAAAAATTTTAAGCAATTAAAAAACTCTGTGGCAGAGCTTACTTCACAGTATGATTTCTTCTTTAGTAATACATAAAGAATCGCATAACTGATGCATGTTAGATTCAATTAAATTATGGTACATTCCAACTGAAATAACTTGCCAAGGTAGTGATGATCAGAGCCCAAGAAGGTGCCCACTGTAAATCAATACAGGTATTCTGCTTATAAATCATCCCTGTGACCACATTTGGCATAAATTAATTCAGTGTGCTTTTAAAAGTATGTGGACCTACTTGGCTAACAAAGACCTGCAGAGACTACATCAACTATAAGACTTTATTGTAATACAAAACATCTTGAAGGAGTGTTTTTACTACCATTTTAAACCCCACCCAGCCAAATGTTTTATATTCAAACCCCTGTGGGACCTTGACCATTGGAAAACAGCTCTGAATTTATAAAGCAAGTCAAGATTTGAACCAGATTGAATTTACAAGGCAAATAACTCTCCATTAAAAACTGAACTATTTGGGGGCGCCTGGGTGGCTCAGTTGGTTAAGCGCCTGCTTTCAAGGGTCTGCGTTCAGCTCAGGTCATGATCCCGGGGTCCTGCGATGGAGCCCCCCATCAGGCTCCCTACTCAGCCGGGAGCCTGCTTCTCCCTCTCCCTCTGCAGCTCCCCCTCTCTCTCACACTTGTGCTCTCTCTCTCACACACTCTCTCACGCTAGTAAATAAAATCTTTTAAAAAAAAAAATAAAACTGAATTATTTGATAGTTGTGAAAATATTAAAATCGCTTACGAGATTAAAAAAAATTTCCCCCTTTAAATTATTAAGGTGGGGGCGCCTGGGTGGCTCAGTCGTTGAGCGTCTGCCTTCGGCTCAGGTCCTGATCCCAGGACCCTGGGATCGAGCCCCACATCGGGCTCCCTGCTCCGCGGGGAGGCCTGCTTCTTCCTCTCCTACTCCCCCTGCTTGTGTTCCCTCTCTCGCTATGTCTCTGTCAAATAAATAAATAAAATCTTTAAAAAAAAATTTTTTTAATTATTAAGGTGACACAGGTCTTGGAAGCACAAAACTCCATGGGCACTATTACCACAAAGGATGCAAATGGAGTCCCTAGAGTTGTGTAATGCCTAACTTTCCCACCTGCAGGGAGCAGTCTTGAATTACAGGAGAAGCCTTAGGCAGTATCTAAGGAACAAGCAAGGAAATCCTGTTCCCATCCTGTTTACCATTCCACCTATAAACCTTTCAGGTAGTACCAAACTACCTACCATACTACACAAACATTAAAAGCTATCTTTTTAATGCCCTGAGATGGAAACCTAACTACCATTTATAACATAGTTTCCATAAGAAGATTACTTCCTAATATAAAAATTTCTGAAGAACTCTTAAGAACCTGTAAGAATAATAATCTGTGATTTAATTATCCACTAAAGAAACCTGTATTACACAGAATGGTGTTCTACTTGTTCTCTTTTATGAATTAAAACAGGAAATCTAAGAGTCATGACTGTTGAAGAAATCTCATATAAATGCTTACAGTACTGTAATCTCTAATTCTGAATTCCCCACCTAAGACTGCTCCTTCCACATCCATTTAAATGACCCCAGTTGGAGTGCGTGGGTGGCTCAGTTGTTCAGTGTTAAGCTTCTGCCTTTGGCTCAGGTCATGATCCCAGGGTCCTGGGATCGAGCCTTGTGTCCAGCTCCCTGCTCAGCGGGAAGCCTGCTTCTCCCTCTCCCACTCCCCCTGCTTGTGTTCCCTCTCTCACTGTGTCTCTCTCTGTCAAATAAATAAATAAAATCTTTTAAAAATAAATAAATAAATAACCCCAGTTCTAATGTGTTTATATATGTACTAGAGAGACTGCCTTACCCAATGCCTCTGAATTATAAATTATTTAGAATGGAACCAGGGCCTATTTCTCAGTTGTCCTTTCTAAGGATGCAAGGAGGTCCTGAAATGCATAGGTTCCACCTTGAGCTAAATGTTGTCAACCCAAAGCCCCAGGAGACTTGTGACCATCAGAAAACAGCCCTGAATTGTTACAGCAAGTCAGGATTTGAACCAGACTCTGGATGCTGTGCTCTTCTGCCTTTCTACATTGCCTTTTCTTGAAACTCTCCTCCTTTTCCCTCCATGACCAACATTGTACTGCTATTGTTCTCCTATCTTCATTTCCTTCCTGTTTAGTTGCCATTCCTCAAGTTTCTCTTTTCTGACTTCCCTCAGCACACCCGTGGTTTATTTAACTATAAACTGTTTAGATATTGTCTTGAACCTTTTTTAATCTACGATGGTATTCTCTACCAGTACTTAGGGTAGAACTCTGCCTACTAAATCACAGGGTAACGAGGAACACATGGGGATTGGAGTGTCATTATAACAAGAGCAATGAAAAATTCTCCTACAAATTTCCAGACCCTGGAAAGGGCCTCCCGCCCTGCCCTGCTGTGAATTACGGATTTCATTTTTTCTCCCATGACCCAGATGGCATTTCCAGCTGCCTGATCCTCCTAGATATCTACCTCATCAACAACTCATCAGGTACCATTGTTCTCACAGTTCAGTAGTCAGCCAGACTCAAAAGCACAGAATCATCTGCAACTCCTTCCTCCCTGCTTTCTTATATCCTGTCATTTTGTCTCAAATTTGGTCAGTTCCTCCTTCAAGAGTCCTCTTGCACTCTTTGTTAACTCATGTTTGGATTATTACAATAAAATTTCTAATTTGCTTCCTGAATCACCCTCTTTAACTACTCACAACCAACAAGATCATCTTCCTCAAGCACCACTTTGGTCATGCCTACCCCTCTGTAAAACAGTCAATTAAACCTACCATGTATGGGGCGCCTGGGTGGCTCAGTCAGTTAAGCGTCTGCCTTCAGCTCAGGTCATGATCCCAAGATCCTGGGATCAAGCCCTGCATTGGGCTCCCTGCTCAGTGGGGAGCCTGCTTCTCCCTCTCCCACCCTGCTCGTGTTCTCTTTCTCGCTTTCTCTCCCTCTCAATAAATAAAATCTTTTTTAAAATAAATAAATAAATAAACCTACCATGTATGGCAAAACTCCTGGTATTTCAGGTCCCCACCAATCTGATAAACCATACCTCCTCAATTCAATCTCCTACTGTTTCACCTCCAAACTCAAGGCCAAATGAGAACTTTCTACTCTCCACTGCATTCTCCTCCTCCTGTGCTTCTGTTCATGCCATTCCTTTGCCCCGGAAGGACCGCCTTGCCCTCCCTCCCTTACATTGGCATGCATAAAACCAAGGTCCATTCAAGTATCTACTCCATTTCCTCAGTAGAAGCAGCACTGGTCCCTCTGGAAAGGAAAATCTAAACAGAGAATGCAGAAATGGAATGGAACCTACAGGATTCAATACTGAGGTGGAGTGCTTTTTCAATCTGTATATAAAGCTTGGAAGTAAAGAGAAAACAGAAAAATAAAATTTGGGAGGAAAGAACTCATAGTTTTGGTCAAAATGAATGCACACCTGAGGAAATACCCCAAAAGACCATTAATATAGACTTTGAATTCCACGACAGAGTCAGGATGGGGATGAGAAAACAGATTTGGAAATAAATTTACATAACTATAACCAAAAATTGAATGAAACTATCCCACAGCAGAAGTCAAGCAGGGGACAAGCTCAAGGGACAAGAACAAAGCCCAGCAATCACAATGCAGGAGTATACTGGGCAAGAAGAGAAAAGATCACACAATGAAAGATCTTTAGCACTAACCTTTCACCCTATCATGGACTCTCACTTTCTCCACATTCACTGAATCTATAACAGATAGGAGAAAGAACCAGGATCCTTGGGGGAGATTATCCATTTGTTCAATAAAGCTAAAAACTAAAGTGAAGATTGGTAAATTAGTGGCCATATCATAGAAGACTTTGTATTTTATATCCTAAGGGCAATGAAAAGCTATAAAAAGATTAGGGCAAGAAAATGTCTAGGATGAAATTGATACTTTAGGAAGATCATTCAAGATGCCAGGAGGAGAATGAATTAGCAAGATCTAAAAGGAAAGGAGGGGTGTTAGAAATTCAGCAGATATTGTGGAAGCCAGACCTACATACCTATACAGAGAGAGGTAATAATAACAAATAATAACTACATTCACTGACATAAAAAGATGTCAACAACATATTAAGTGTTCAAGGCAGGTTACAGAGTACAGAGAATACAGTAACATTCAACACATTCTAAAATATATTCTTAGTGGGTATATAGAAGTATGTCCCAAGATGTTAATATTTACTTCTGAATGGCAGAATTATGGATAATTCTTTTCCTAGTAAGTTTCTAATTTGTGTATACAACAAAGATAGTACTGCCACAATTTTTTTTCTATAGAAGAGTTCAAGTTTCAAACACTGAAATCAAAAAAGACAAAGACTGAAAAGTCTTCATTGGCTTCCACAATGAAGTCATTGGTGACTTGAAGAGTAATTATAGAAATGTGGTAAGGGGAGGCGCCTGGGTGGCTCAGTTTGTTAAGCGTGGGACTCAATGTCAGGGTTGTGAGTTCAAGTCCCAGATTAGGGGTACAGTTTATGTACATATATACACCAGAAAATGTGTGTGCAAGCAGGGTATTAATAATTACACAGAGACAATAGGAGTAAACCAGGCTGAATGGTCACTCTAGCAAAAGAAAAGAACAGGCCATGAATGCAAGAGAATAAAGTTCCTGATTCTAGGGGCACCTGGGTGGCTCAGTTGGTTAAGCGACTGCCTTCGGCTCAGGTCATGATCTCAGGGTCCTGGGATCGAGCCCCGCATCGGGCTCCCTGCCCGGTGGGAAGCCTGCTTCTCCCTCTCCCACTCCCCCTGCTTGTGTTCCCTCTCTCGCTGTCTCTCTCTGTCAAATAAATAAATAAAATCTTAAAAAAAAAAAGTTCCTGATTCTGCCTACTGACACAGCTACCACTATGCAGGGAAATGTACTGGTAACCTCAGAGCGCTAAAGAGAAGGCAAAATTATCAAGGCAGGATGGGCTTCAGTTACCTTAATAATGCTGAAAAACAACCTATGAACAGCTTAACATATGAAAAGGTTTAACACACAAAAATAACACGTCAGAAACCTCAATAAAAATTCTTGGAAAGGAATGAAACCGTGAGACTGGGTCAATGGGAGAAAAAAACTCAGTGGTTATGGAGATGAGACAACAAAAAGGATGAATAACCAGATGGACTTTCATTCATCTCATGACCTCACACATGACATAGTGGAGTTAGCAGGTCTCAAGAATTCTGAGAACAAGTCCTGGTCCTAGCATCTCTGAAATATAGAAGAACCCAAACCTTTGAGGAAGGAGTCGGAAAAGGACATAAAGTGGGCATAATGGCATAAAGTGCTTCTGATAGAATGCGTGCAAAATATTCTTTAGTTCAGAGACCACCCTATTAGCGTATCTTTCTCATGCCAAAACCAACTATGACAGAACAGAAGGAAAGGTTCTCACCACCCTCCTCTGACCTTTTCTCTTCTTTGGCTACTCCAATTCTGGGATAAGGACCTCAGACATAGGTCTACCCTCAAATTTCTGAGAGTTGACTTAAAAATAGCTGACAAAATATTCCTTAAATAACCACTCTTTCAGACCTGTCCATTACTCAAAATTCTTTATAAGAGAATTCAACTAATATATTCCCTCTGTGATTAACATCAGGAAATTGGTCTTCTTTGATAAACTGCATCCTGTACTTAACCATGAATGTGATATAACCTGGCCTTTTTGTCAACATCTTAACAATTCTGTGCTACGTTAGCCCCTACTAGCAATTATTTTATCTCTAATTACTAGTATAATTATTTTCCTTTTTCTCTGTGTATTTTTCTAGTTTTCCTGGGTTCCTCAGCTCCTCTTTGGGACCTCATCTATCACTGTGTGCATGTGAGTGCATGTTTAAGAGAGGAGAGAGAATAAATCAACCCAGCTCTTTCTTATTGTTGGGTTTGCAACAAAGAAAAGGGAGACCTTGGCCTCTCAGCTCTTAAGTCTACCATTTTCTCACAACCTGGCATAGTGTCAAGAAGCCAGACAACTTCTGGGCAAACACAATCACTACTAACATGAAGGAGCTGCAGATATATGTAGTTTAAGTCCTAACTGGAGAAACACAGCGAGGAGAAGCCAAAGCGGAATCAGAATCCAGCACAGCAGCTAACAGTTCGACCCTGAAAGTGTTCCCTGATACTGCTTCTAGAATTCGTGACAACCTGATTAGCTACCACTACTAACAATTCAAAACATGTACTCCTTTAAAACCTCCTGAATCTTTTTATAAAAATTGTCCACTCCCGGGGCGCCTGGGTGGCTCAGTTGGTTGGGCGACTGCCTTCGGCTCAGGTCATGATCCTGGAGTCCCGGGATCGAGTCCCGCATCGGGCTCCCTGCTTGGCGGGGAGTCTGCTTCTCCCTCTGACCCTCCCCCCCTCTCATGTGCTTGCTCTCTCTCATACCCTCTCTCAAATAAATAAATAAAATCTTTAAAAAAAAAAAAAATTGTCCACTCCTGCAAATCTCCATCTCCTGGATATGTAAAACTTAGCCCCCAAAAATCTATGGCAAATCTGGGATGAAGTCCAGGCAGTACTATGCACAGTCTGACAAAGACTACCAGAATGAACACCTAGGAACATAAATCTGCCCCCACACTTCCTTACCTCCATTTTCCCAAGGACAGAAAAAAGAGCTACCCTTCTAGCACTCCTCACATACACAGTCCCAAATAAATGAAGAGTTCTGTCCGCATTCCAGCAGCAAACTATTTTTACCTTAGCCAAATCTGGAGTAAGATAACACAAAATTAATAACTCCATTAGTGCAAATTAGTTCAACCACTTCAGAAAATAGTTTGGCAATATCTATCAAATCTAAATATATATCTACCCCATGATCCCATAATCCACTGCTAGATAAATATTCAAGTGAAATTTTTACCAAAAGACAAAGATACGATATTCATAGTAGCTTTATTCATAATTACCAAAAACTGACATGTGGCTACTATGTTCATCACTGCAAATGATCATCAACAGAAGAATGAATAAACAAACTGTAGTGGAGCTTCAAGGAGAAAGGTGGTATGCCAGAGAGAGCACTGAAGCTCTGTACCCATTCCCACATACCCTGCCCTATGCATCGCTTCCATCTGGCTGTTACTAAGTTAGGTAACATTATTAATACTGAGACAAATGGACACCACATGCCTCCTGATGTGATGCACTGAGAAGAATACAGCAGTATTTGTTACACTCCTGACAATAATGCAGAAACTGAAGATCATCTTGAAAAAACATCAGATATACCCGAACTGATAGACACAAAATCAATCAACCATACTCTCTAAAAATATGTTATAAGAGTCAAAAAAACAAAAACAAACAAACAAACAAATCCCAGATTAAGGGAGACTTAGAGATATAAAGACCAGGTGCCCTGGGCGCCTGGGTGGCTCAGTTGGTTAAGCGACTGCCTTCGGCTCAGGTCATGATCCTGGAGTCCCTGGATCGAGTCCCGCATCGGGCTCCCTGCTCGGCAGGGAGCCTGCTTCTGCCTCTCCCCCCCCCCCCCCCCATTTTCTCTCCCTCCCTCTCATTCTCTCTTTCTCAAAAAAAAAAAAAAAAACTTTAAAAAAAAAAAAAAAAAAAAGACCAGGTGCCTGTACAATTCTTAATTTCATCTTGAACCAACAAAAATTACGCTGTAAGAAACATTAAAGAGACAACTGTAATAATTTGAATAGGAATTATGGGTTAGGTAATAGTATTGTATCAATGTTAATTATGACTGAAATTTTTACTGTGATTATGTAGGAAAATGTTCTTATTCCTAGAAAATAACATTGAAGGGGCACCTGGGTGGCTCAGTTGGTTAAGTGTCTACCTTCGGCTCAGGTGGCAATCGCAGGGTCCTGGGATCGAGCACCATGTCAGGCTCCCTGCTCAGTGGGGAATCCGCTTCTCTCACTCCCTCTACCCCTCCCCGCCACTTGGGTGTGCGCCTGCACACGGGTGCTCTCTCTCTCTAATAAATAAATAAAATCTTAAAAGGAAAAACAGAAAATAACCTTGAAGGGGTGCCTGGCTGGCTCAGTTGGTAGATCATGGAACTGTTGATGTCAGGGTCATGAATTCAAGCTCAACACTGGGCAGAGAGCTTACTTAAAAAATTGTAATAGGGGTGCCTGGGTGGCTCAGTCAGTTAAGCGTCTGACTCTTGATTTCAGCTCAGGTCACGATCTCAAGGTCGTGGAATCAAGTACCACATCAGGCTCCCTCTCTCTCCCCCTCTCCAGCCCTCCCCCCCCAAAAAATAATTAAAAAAAAAAAACAACAACAACACTGAAATGTTTTAAGGGAAAAGAAGCATGAGGTCTACATCATACTCTCAAATGAAATAGAAAAAACTTATATAAAATGTTATATATTATAAATTATGTTAAGAATTACATACATATATGCACAGAGAAAGAAATAAATGATAAATATAGAAAATGGTAAAAACCATTGAACTACATGAAGAGCACACAAAAAATCTTAGTAATTTTTGGCAACTTTTCTGTAAACTTCAAACTATTTCAAAATACAAAGTTAGGGGCGCCTGGGTGGCTCAGTCGGTTAAGCGACTGCCTTCGGCTCAGGTCATGATCCTGGAGTCCTGGGATCGAGTCCCACATCGGGCTCCCTGCTCAGCAGGGAGTCTGCTTCGTCCTCTGACCCTATCCCCTCTCATGTGTTCTCTCTCTCTCTCATTTCTCTCTCTCAAATAAATAAATAAAATCTTTAAAAAAAATTTTTAAAGAAAGTTAAATTGTTCATAAAACAAAAACTCAGCAATAAAAAAAAAACTACTGATAACAATATTGCATGGATCTCCGCAGACATCACGTTCAGCAAAAGCCAGCCACCAAAGAACACAGACCGTGTGATTCCTTTGATACGATGTTCAATAGATAAAGTAATCAAAAAGTGACACATGTCAAAAATATGCTCATCAGGGAAGTAGAACTAGTGACTAAGAAGGAGAAGAAGGAACCTTCTGGAGTGCTGGAGATGTTCACTAATCTTGATCTAATTGGTGATTACAGAAGTATATACATATGTAAAACTTTTCCAAGTACATACTTCAGATCTGTGCACCTATTTACTATATCTTACACCTCAATTTAAAAAAGGTTAAAATAGCGGGCACCTGGCTGGCTCACTCAGTAGAGCATGCAACTCTTTTTTTTTTAAGTAGGCTCCACACCCACCATGGAACCAACATGGGGCTTGAACTCACAACCCTGAGATTAAACCCAAGGCGAAATCAAGAGTCAACCGCCCAACCAACTGATCCACCCAGGTGCCCCCGCCCGCTTTTTTTTTTTTAAAGTAGGCTCCATGCCCAGCACGGAGCCCAACACAGGGCCCAAATTCACAGCCCTGCGATCAAGATCTGAGCCAATATCAGGAGTCAGAACACTTAACCAACTCTGCTACCAAGGTGCCTGGAGCATGCAACTGTTGATCTCGAGGTCATAAATTCGAGTCCCATAATGGGGGCAGAGATTACTTTAAAAAATTAATAAATAGGGGCGCCTGGGTGGCTCAGTTGGTTAAGCGACTGCCTTCGGCTCAGGTCATGATCCTGGAGTCCCTGGATCGAGTCCCGCATCGGGCTCCCTGCTGAGCGGGGAGCCTGCTTCTGCCTCTGACCCTCCCCCCTCTCATGTGCTCTCTCTCTCTCATTCTCTCTGTCTCAAATAAATGGATGGAATCTTTAAAAAAATAAAAAAAAATAAAAAAAATTAATAAATAAAATGAAGCAATATTCAGTCACTAGGCTAAAATACATAGGTCTCAAAATGCATTTTTTTCAAACTTCAAAAAAAAAAGCTAAGTAAAACAATGAAAAGGAACCATGAAGGAGAACCACATATACCACATCACTCGTCTTTATAAAGACAGGAAGCAATCCTATAAAAGCAGCACGTTCACTCAACAGAATACAGGTACAATGAGGTTTGCACACAAGAGTCTAATTCTGCGTATGTCATTAAAACACAAAGAGAAGAGAGAAATGAAGAAATATTAGTGAGGTGAGATTAATGATTTTATCCCTATTTTCATAATTTGCAACAATATTCTTCAATTACTTTTATGACAAAGCAGATCTTAATTCTCACAAAAAGTATTTGCCTGGTTTGTATGAAATACTTTTACAACACCAACATAAATGTCATAGAAGTTAATACCGGGGCACCTGGGTGGCTCAGTTGTTAAGCATCTGCCTTCGGCTCAGGTCATGCATGATCCCAGGGCCCTGGGATGGAGCCCTCCTCTCTCCCTCTCCCTCTGTGTCCTCCCCACTATTCGTGCTCATGCATGCACGCTCTATCAAATAAATAAAATCTTAAAAAAAAAAAAACTTTAAAAAAAAGTTCTTTAAGATTTTATTTATTTATTTGGGGGGGGAAGAGAGAGGGAAAAGCAGGCTCCCTGCTGAGCAGAAAGCCCAACAAGGGGCTCAACCCCAGGACCCTGGGATCATGACCTGAGCCGAGGGCAGACGCTTAACCGACTGAGCCACCTAGGCACCCCAAAAGTTGTAAAAGTTGTATGTTTTTGAACATTAACTCAGTTTAAAAAACTATTTTAAGGGGGTGCCTGACTAGCTCAGTCAGTGAAGTATGCAACTCTTGATCTCAGGGCTGTGAATTCAAGCCTCACATTGGGTGTAGAGATTACTAAAAAAAAAAAACTTAAAAAATTTTAAGGCACAAAAATAAAAGGAAACTCTTCTCCCAACTATTACAGCAGAAAACACTCTTTCCTTTTGCACCCATCTGATCTTCATTTTTAAACATGCAAACTTTTTTTCTTTTAAGGTGGGCTCCATGCCCAATATGGGTTTGAACTCATAACCCTGAGATCAAGAGTCAAATGCTCTACTGACTGAGCCAGCCAGGTGCCCTAACATGTAAACATTTTTTTTTTTTAAGATTTTATTTATTTATTTGAGAAAGAGCAAGAGAGCACTAGCAGGGGGAGAGGGACAAGCAGACTCCCAACTGAGCCAGGCCCCCAAGATCATGACCTGAGCTGAAGTCAAATGCTTAACTGAGCCACCCAGGTGCCCCAACATGCAAACATTTTTGAATAATTTTGAAAATATGATCTGTTAAACATTTACTGATGGCAAAACTTCATGAAGCAAAACTAGACTTCAATTATTCATTTTATTACTATACACTTAACCCTAGGAAAGGAACAAAGAACTTTTTTCCCAGAAAAATCATCAAAACTCAAAATAATTATCTACATCTATCTGGACCATACATTATATATGAAACCTTGCAAAATACTATTTATTTCTCTTAATTACCCTTTTTATGGCACATCTTCAAAAAAATTATAGCTGCTCTGCTGGCTTTTCTCCTCACCATAAAAGAAATTTAAATTCCTAATTTACAGTGTTCTGATAAGCACTGTAATCCAGCACAATCTGAATCACTACCCATGCCATGAAACTAAGGTCAGCTTTATTCCTAACAGCTCCAAAGCAAAAACAACCCAAATGTTTACCCACAGATGAATGGATAAACAAATACTGTAACAGTCATACCCAATATTCTCAGCAATAAAAAACTAATTACTGATACATGCAGCAACATGAATGAATCAGACATTATGCTGAGCAAAAGAAGCCAGACCCAAAAAGAATACATTTTGAATAATTCCATTTATGTAAAATCCTAGAAGAAGCAAAATTAATCTACAGTCACAGAAAATAGATTCAGTAGTGAGGAAGGGAAAATGACTGCAAAAAGTAGAAGGAAACTTCTACAGGTGATGAAAATGTTACATATCTTAATTGTGGTGACAGTTATACAGGTATATACATTTATCAAAACTCATCAAAATGTACATTTAATATGAGTGCACTTAAAATGAAGGCATTTTATTCTATGTAAATTATACTTCAAAAAAAGGTGAGTTTAAAAAGACTAAGCTTACTAAAAATAGACTGCCTCCCTCAAAGAGTAATGCATTCCAAGATTAACATTTTATATTTCTTTTATGTTAAATCATCTTTCTTTAAATTGATTAAAATAGGGCGCCTGGGTGGCTTAGTCATTAAGCTTCTGCCTTCAGCTCAGGTCATGATCCTAGGGTCCTGGGATCAAGCCCCGCGTCGGGCTCCCTGCTCAGCGGGAAGCCTGCTTCTCCCTCTCCCACTCCTCCTGCTTGTGTTCCCTCTCTCGCTGTGTCTTTCTCTGTCAAATAAATAAATAAAATCTTTAAAAAAATAAAATAAAAAACAAAAACAAAACAAAAAACCTATGTATCATATGTAAACAGAACACTGAAAACTGTTCCACTCCCCAGAAGAGCAATTCAAAGTAATGTCTTCTGAAACTCTTTCAAGGTACTCACGATGTCAAAATTACTATTATAACAATACTAAGATATTATTTGCACTTTTCAGTGTTGGCACTGCATTGATCATGCAAAGCAGTGAAAGAGTAAGTGACAAAAAGACCTGGGTATTTAGCAGACATTTTTTCAAAAATGAATGAACTGACACGGTCACTTGTTCAAAAACAAAACAAAAACAATTGTCAGTACTTGCTTCCAATAATAAAATTTGAGCTTTCAAGCAAAATTAGAATTTTGGAAAACTATGGGGTGCCTGGGTGGCTCAGTCGTTAAGTGTCTGCCTTCAGCTCAGGTCATGATCCCAAGGTCCTGGGATGGAGCCCAGCATCGGGCTCCCTGCTCCGCGGGAAGCCTGCTTCTCCCTCTCCCACTCCCCCTGCTTGTGTTCCTGCTCTCGCTGTGTCTCTCTCTGTCAAATAAATAAAATCTTTAAAAAAAAAATTTTGGAGAACTATTCACCATCATGGGTTTGATCAGTTTTCCAGTACTTAAGACCTTCCCAATAATTAAAGGCTTTCCTGATGGGTAATGATTTATATGAATGCAATTTTTTGATACTGTGTTATATAAAATATTCATTTAAGGTGGGAGATAGACCAATGGATTTTAATGTAACAAAATATAAAAGGTGCGTTGACATAATTCAAATTTCACATTACAACTAACCTTTAAAAACTATTTGTCAAATTTTGGTGTACAAAGAATAACTGCAATTTGGAAAAGCTCTTAAAATATTCCTCCCTTTTCCAACTACATACATATCTCCGTAAGGATGAATGTCCTTCCCATACTGAACCAAAGTAATAAACAGCAACTGATTGAATGCAGAAGCAGATATGAGAATTCAGCTGCCTTCCAAAAAGTAAGACATAAAAGCAATCTGCGAAACGGTAAAACGATGCCACTCTTTTCACCAAATATAAAAATATTTTAGAAAATTGGGAAGCCTGGGTGGCTCAGTCGGTTAAGCGTCTGCCTTTGGCTCGGGTCGTGATCCCAGGGTCCTGGGATCGAGTCCCGCATCGGGCTCCCTGCTCCGCGGGGAACGTGCTTCTCCCTCTGCCTCTGTCTGTCTCTCATGAATAAATAAAATCTTAGGAAAAAATAAAATAAAAATATTTTAGAAAATGGGTGTTTTTCTTAAAAATATATTTATGTTAACATGTAATGAGATTATTGGGCGCCTGGGTGGCTCAGTTGGTTGGGCGGCTGCCTTCGGCTCGGGTCATGATCCTGGAGTCCCGGGATCGAGTCCCGCATCGGGCTCCCTGCTCGGCAGGGTTACAGTAAGCTTCTCCCTCTGACCCTCCCCCCTCTCATGCTTTCTCTATCTCATTCTCTCTCTCAAATAAATAAATAAAATCTTTAAAAAAAAAACAAAACCATGTAATGAGATTATCGTTATTTTTAAATGAAGAAATCATTTTAAATTTTTCAATATAATACAAACACGCGGAACTAAAATCAAAAGCTCTTTGGGGTCCTCTTAACTTTTAAAAAGAGAAAGGAGTCCTAAGATCAAAAAGTTGAGAATGTCCATCTCAGAGAAAAAGAAAAAAATGACAAACAAAAGAAATACATAAATTAACTTAGAACAAACATACATACCCTGAAAAGCATTATCAAGAGGCATAAAATATCACTGACAACAAGAACACCAAGATCCAAAATGCAACACTTAACTTAAAAAGTATCTAGGTCTTAAAAATGTATCTTTTCCAAGGACAGAGAGACTTTTCACATTTTGAAATTTACTTATATCATTTTTTGATTGACTCTGCCACTAGGCTATAAGCCCCATGAAGATAGGTCCTTGTGTTTTTTGCTCACCACTATGGCTAGCCCAGGACTCATCACAAAGCAGCTATTTAAATATTGACTGGCTTGAGAACAAAACAAAAAAGACAAAGAAAACTCACTGATGTCTCTATTCAGATTATAAGGATGAAATTTTATAATCAAAATGCACCTATTTACATAGCAATAACAATAATAAAAGCTACCATCTATTGAGAGCCCATTTACTGGGTGCCAGGCATTACACAGGGCATTTTAGATTTTTAATTCCCACAACCACTGTGGGATATACTTTACAGGTAAGGGAAATAAGACTACAAGAGGTTAACTTATTTAAGGTTATTAACAGAAAATTAAAACCTACATTTCACTGCTTTTTTTTTTTTTAAGATTTTATTTATTTGACAGAGACCGCGAGAGAGGGAACACAAGCAGGGGGAGTGGGAGAGGGAGAAGCAGGCTTCCCACTGAGCAGGGAGCCCGACACAGGGCTCGATCCCAGGACCCTGGGATCGTGACCTGAGCCAAAGGCAGACGCTTAACCGACTGAGCCACCCAGGTGTCCCCATTTCACTGCTTTAAAAAGTCACAAACTTTTCACTACATAACGATACAGTGCTCAATACTGCTTGATTACCTTTTTCTTTTTTCTCCATTTCCTTGCAAGTTTCAGAGGAATTCATTTTGTGGAAGTCACTTTTTCTCCTTTTCCCAATCTCCCACTCTGTTCCACTATCCTTCAACTGTATCTACCCCTCTGCATCACTCAATTAAGCAATACAGTAAGCCCTCTGGGTAGGGAAGAGAATAGATTCTCCCAACACACTACCAAAAACTTCATTAACAATAGTGGAGGGACACCTGGGTGGCTCAGTGCTTAAGTGTCCGCCTTCAAGTCATGATCCCACCAGAGTCCTGGGATTGAGTCCTGCATCAGGCTTCCTGCTCAGCAGGGAGCCAGCTTCCCTTCTGCCTGCCACTCCCCCTGCTTGTGCGGGCTCTCTCCTCTCTCTGTCAAATAAATAAATAAAATCTTAAAAAAAAAAAAAAAAAAAACGGTAGAAATAGTTTAAAAGACTAAAGAAGAGTGTCAGGTTGCAAAAGATAAATTAAGGCTCTCTGACCCACTGATCTTACAGGATGGTTTCATATCCAGTCCCTCAATTGACCATGGTGTGGGCGATATCACCTCAATCCTCAAGGAGCTAATCATGAGAGCCCCTGCATATGACCATGCCTTCAATGCCTGAGCCATGATTTACCAATTAGAAGGTGCCAATTCTTGTCACTAACTGCAACCAAAAAACCAATACGGAAGAGACCAGAGTTCCCAAGACTTCCTCCAGGCCCAGGACAACTTGCAAAGGAGCTTTGTTCCCAAAGAACATATTGGCCACAATATCACTATAAGAAGAAAAGCTGTAACTGTCATTCCCCCCACAGCTTCCGAACAGTATGTAAACATTTCTAGTTTTCTCCCTTTTGGTTAAAGAACAAAATTAGCAGCCAGTAACCTATTCTAGGAAAAATTACAATGCCATAAACATTAGCATGTCATTTGATAATCTCATCACAAGCCAATGTTTTCCAGAGAGGGATCCCCAAAGCCTGTGGAAGTTTTATACAGATTATGTGGAAATCTTTTTAAACCTCACAAAGCCTTAACTCAATAAGCCTGAATACACCTTACCTCAAAATCCAGATTAAAGAAAACATACAATATGAGAAGGCTATTCTACCTTAAAAATGAATTCAGCTGCAATCTGCTGAAGAAACCCTGGCTTAAAAAAAGTATCATAGGAAGTCTCATCTGTGGCCTGTCACTGGATACATCACTCTACAATACATAACTTTTATTAGTAATCCCTAAGCTTTGCATCAAAAATCTCAATACACTAATATACCAACAAGATTTAAGTCATTAAAAAATGAAGTAATTAGATGTCACCAAGTAAATACAAGCTATAAACAAAAATAAACAGGGCTTCAAAACACTCCATTAAAAAAAAGCTTGCTTCAGTATTACCTAATAATTCTAGAATACAAAAACATGTCAATACAAAAGTTTATATTCTATCTCACTGATTCTTTCTCAACAGTGAAAAATCCCTGCTACCATTCAAATAAGGTGAATATATGTTCACATATAGCAAGTCCCACTCTTCAAATTCTCCATGGCGTCCTAATACTCAAGGGTGCTTAATACTATAAAAAGTACCCAGAAATTAAAATTTATAAAAGCAATCAATGAAAAATAAATAACCAATGAATTTTTCCACAAACCAAGCCTCTCACTTGCTTATGTTCATTTGCTAAACCTTTTTCGCAAACACTCCTCTGAACCCCCTTACTCAAGAACTTTTGTTAAAACATTGCACTAGAAAGTTCAAACAAGGATGCTCTATGAGACCTACTGGGCCTCACTGACCAAAAGATATGCATATATTTTAACTCTTCAGGACATATAAACTGAAACTGCCAACCTATCTACAGGGAATTTTTCTAGGAAAGGAAAAACATCCAGAAAGTTCTGTGGGTTTCTGCCTAGAAGAGCCAACACTACACCTTCTCTTCAACCTGCATCCACTCTTGGAAGTGGGATCTTTCAATTATGTTTGTATTTCTAGACTCCAACCCTATGGCCATACTAACTAGACCAATGATAGAGAATTGGACAAACTTCAACCAGTCAAATCTTCCCTCCCAAGAATTTGAAACATGGACAATGAGTTAGTAACCAGTTGGCTAGTGGCACTAGAGCTTGAGTTCATATGTGGTTCCAGGAATAAAGTGGTGATTTTCTTCCCATGTGTTAAAGCAGAAAAAGGACAGCTTGTGAAAAGACAATTAAAGCAGGCTAAAAAGAGACAAGAGAGGACACTGACTAGCCAGCACGGAGGTAAGTGCTATCTGGACTGTCCTGGCTCCTGAATGTTTCCCAGTTTCTGGTTCATGTCCTTCATGAACGCCAACAGCCCTCGGGTTCTTTAAGATACCTCCTTACTCCTGCCCTCAAAGCATTCCTCTTCCTGTTTCACGCCATCAGAAAATCATTACAACAGTTTAAGACACAAATTCCACACCAGGATCAATGCAGAAAGGGCATGATTATTCTTATGGTTCATAAGAAATCTGAGCAGTACCCGAGAAGTATCTATAACCTCAGGAAAAAAACAGGACAAAAACCCCTGAAACCTTAAATGCAAAAATTATGTTTGCATAAGCCCTCAGCTCTGTGCTTCCCTTCAACACTCACCTGTTCAAAAGTTCTGCTGGTTCACAGCAGGAGGTGTGAGCAGACTTTGTTCAGGTCCTTTTAACACTGTAAATAACAAAAGTATTAAAATAATTGACCCAATAATCAATCTCTTAGGCAACTTTAAAAATATAATTTCTTATCATGAATAGTTTTAACAGGAAATGGTTCCTAACCTGGTTAAAATATTAGAATCACATTGTGTGCTTATAAACCAACTTCCACTTTCCTAACATTTAAAGAGTCACTCTCAGTAGCTCTGGAGTGGGACTAAAAAATACATGTTTTTAACAAAAGTTCTAAGTGATTCGGACGAAGCTAACAAATGAGGGTTTAGGAAATAAAAAGTTTAGGAAAGTGATTACTTGGGGTTTTCATTCAAAACCACATTACGGGGATTTAGTATTAATTTTTAAGCATACCTCATAGAAAAATGACAGCCAGCAACACAATAATACAGGATATATCCTATGCAAATAATTAGTGACCCCAAGAAATAGAACCACTGCCAAAATGCCCAAGGAGCAAATCTCCAGGCGTACTTTCAGATGCAAAATCACAAACTTCTTTTAAGACTCTACTGAGACAGCATCTTAAAAATCCACAGAATGGGGCGCCTGGGTGGCTCAGCCGGTTAAGCGGCTGCCTTCAGCTCAGGTCATGAAACCAGGGTCCTGGGATCGAGCCCCGCATTGGGCTCCCTGCTCAGCGGGGAGCCTGCTTCTCCCTCTCCCTCTGGCTGCCTCTCTGCCTACTTGGTCTCTCTCTGTCAAATAAATAAATAAAATCTTAAAAAAAAAAAAAATCCACAGATGGTGATATTTCAAATGACAAGGAGTGGACTGAAACACAGTAACTTCAAGCGGTTTCTCAGCTAAAATCAAATAATGCTTTGAATGCTGCTATGAGTCAAAAAACATTACAAATTAAAGTTGATAATTTTATTAACAGCAAAAAAGCAACGTAAGCCACTTCTGCCTTGTGATTTATTTTTGCAAAAAAAGTAGCCATGTAATTATAATGTCCTAAAGGTCAATCAACTTTATGCACTTAAGTCTACTTTTGTAAGGGCATGCAGAAGAAAAAGAAGGGAGAACAAGGTAATAAAGTCTTCTCTGGGCCTAACTCAAGAGAACAAGCTCTAGAGTATCTCCTATTACAAGTATAAATTAAAGTTCTTTGTAATTAATGAAACTCTGTGGTTAACAAGAAAATACAGTATTGTGTACTTTAATAACTTGAAGTAGGTAGGTATATAATAGGTTGAAAATATTTTTATAAACTTAAATTGTGGCCACTTAAGGGAATATTCTTTTGTTTTTCAAACCTCGCCCATCTTCTCCCTCAACCTCATACAAAAAATTATGAGCAATTCAGGGTGCCTGGCTGGCTCAGTCGGTACAGCACACGACTCTTGATCTTGGGGTCGTGAGTTCAAGCCTCAAGCTGGGCATAGAGCTTACTTTAAAAAAAAAAAAATATATATATATATATATATGCAATTCAACAAAAGTATCATTCTGCATTCCTGTATAATTAATTAATCTACTATATTTCTCAGTCACCTGAGAGCATAAAAAATGAAAAAATGCTAATCAGGTCAAAAAATATTGGGACTCTAACTATAAGTAAGCTTGCCTATGGAGTGAAAATCTACTTATATATTTAAAAATATGTGACTTTTCAGGACATTAAAAATGAATGGAAATCCTAGAACTTTATCACCATAAAATCCTAGAGGAGGGTTAAAGGGGAAAAATAGGTTTGGGTTCAGAGTTTTACAATGATGACCAAATAATGTTAAGGCAATTCAAACTGCTGAAGGAAAATGGACATTTAACTTGCCTCTAAGATACCCGGATTAACACCAACATAGGCTGTAGATTCAACCTAATGAGACTGGTCCCACTACAATCTATAAGAAATAGAATAAAACAGAAAGTACTGAAAATTTAATCAGCAGGGAATAATAGAGAACTACAAATGAAGTCAGTCTTTGAAAATGCCACAAATCAAATATCTTCTAGAATGGCAAGGGTAAAAGGGACAGGAATAATCTTTTCACCCAAAAGGTCCTCCCAGACAACAATCACTATCAGTAGTGTCATCTTCCAGTGTGAAAGTCCACACACACACACACACACACACACAAAACATACGGAGTATTAAAATGCAGAGTCATGAGAACAAATGAGCTGATATGACATCAAAGACAGAATATGGAAATGTCATTTCAAAAATTCAACAAAGGAACGAGAGGGAAAAAGGCAATTCGTTAAAATACCATTTCATCCCTATCACTGCCATGTCTCTTTTTAGACAAGGAGCTCCACTCACACCCTGAAGTTGTAATTCCTCTCTTCTCATGAGCTTCAAGCAAGCTATGACAAATTATTTTTCATATATGCAACTTGACTCACCAGCAAGAGCATTTCAAAACCAAGATATTAAATTCCTCAGGTGAATTAAAATGAAAGAAAACATTTTTGAAAGCTTAGTAATAAGCATATGGAGATAAGCTGGATGGGAATCGGGAAAAAAAAAAAATTCCAAAGAAAAAAGCTTATAAGTACCAAAGAACTGGAGAATTAGTCTGAAAAGTAAAAGTGGAGAAATAAAAAACTCAGCACAAAAAGTTCTGTACATGTAAAATTTATAAAAGACAAATAAATTAGTGGAAGAAACCCTGAGACATTTAAAACTAGGCTGGACAGAACAGAATTAAGAGAAATTCTTAATTCTTACTAATCAGATTAAGAACAACGTAATTAAGGGACGCCTGGATGGCTCCGTCGTTAAGCCTCTGCCTTCGGCTCAGGTCATGATCCCAGGGTCCTGGGATCGAGCCCTGCATCAAGCTCCCTGCTCAGTGGGAAGCCTGCTTCTCCCTCTCCCACTCCCCCTGCTTTTGTTCCCTTTCTCGCTGTATCCCTGTCAAATAAATAAAATCTTTAAAAAAAAATTTTAAAAAAGAACAATGTAAGTTAATATGCTGATTCAATCATTCTTTCAGGTTATATGTCTTAAGATGTGTCTAAACTTCAAAGCAAATTAATTTCCCTACATTTTCAAATATTCAGAAATATTCCAAAGATCCCCTTCTTTGAAAGCAATTCCTTTTGAGAAATCCCTTAGGCAGTTTATCACCCATCTCATTTAAAAACGTTTAAGAGGGGCGCCTGGGTGGCTCAGATGGTTAAGCGTCTGCCTTCGGCTCAGGTCATGATCTCAGGGTCCTGGGATCGAGTCCCGCATCGGGTTCCCTGCTCGGTGCAGAGCCTGCTTCTCCCTCTCCCTCTGCCACTCCCTCTGCTTGTGCTCTTCTGTCTCTCTGTCAAATAAATAAATAAAATCTTTAAAAAAATAAAAATAAAAATAAACGTTTAAGAAACAGGGCGCCTGGGTGGCTCAGACGGTTAAGCGTCTGCCTTCAGCTCAGGTCATGATCCTGGGGTCCTGGGATCAAGTCCCGCATCGGGCTCCCTGCTCCTTGGCGAGCCTGCTTCTCCCTCTGCCTCTCTCTCATGAATAAATAAAATCTTTAAAAAATTAAAAAATTAAAGTTTAAGAAGGTATTTCATGACAATTTCCTGAGATATGTTATATGAGCAGGCTGAATTTTTCCAAACTGGGGTGGAGCGTGTCATATGGAGGGAAGGCGATTTGGGCATACTGGCCCAAATCTCCAGAATCTGATCTCCCTTTTAATAGTCACAAGAGGTGTGGAAAAAATTTCTAAGTCACTGAATAACCCCTCTCATCTTAGTACCAATGAGTAAGGTACACAGGTTCTACTGGCCTCCCTCTCGCTTGTGCCTCTCTGGCTAAGCTAGCCTCCATATTTTTCCCAGCACCTGACCTGCTCCCACTTCAGTTTTTGCCTCAGTTATCTTTGTCCTAGCTTCCCTAGTCTGGAGCATTCCTTCTCCATATACTTACAGGAATTGCTCCTTTACCGGTGTCAGGTCCTTCCTCAAACATAAGCTTCTCTATGCAGCCTTCCCAGGGCACTCTACTTAAAATTAACACCCCCCCCCACAAATTAACCCCCAAATCCCTATCATCCTATTTCCCCTGTCTCATTTTTTTTTTCCACATCATTCACCACAACACTATGTATTTTATCTGAGCTTTTATTTATCTGTGTAGAAATGAGCTCCACTGAGAAAGGAATTTTTGGTCTGTTTTGCTCCCAGCACCCAACAGTGTAGTAGAGTCTCAATAGTTGTCAAATAAATGAATGCATGAATGAATGAATGAATAAATGGAAGTACATAGTCCCTTCTTCCTCCTCAGTCTCAAAATCCTAAAATGCTGTCAAGTATAGAAAAGGTGTAAAGCCCTTTCCCAATAAATCACTACCATTACCAGTGTACTCAATGGTGATGTAAAGGAAGAACTGTGTGACATTTTTCCAGATACATGCAACTTCTAAATTTTTTTCCTGGTGTCCTCTACTGATGTCAACATCTGATGTAACAAGAAAAGCACATATTCCATCCAGTTTGAGCACTCCAAAATCTGGTACACTAACTGCTAAAACACATAAAATCATCAATAAATGAGGGAACACATTTGTGCTCTAACCAAAATGAACAAACTCTGTAAGGCTAGAACTGCAAATATTAGATGGATGAAAGTTAATGTACAGAAACGACTGACAAGAGGAAATTGTTTGAAATCTAAGAAGTCATTAGATTCTAAAAAGGAAATACTACAGGAGAGAACATCTTCCCTGCACACAACACTGGGAATCCAAACTGCCTATAATTCAAGATATGTAACACTGGATAAGAAACTGTTCACAGCTTCCGGCCCAATCCTCAATTTCTTGTAAGTTTAACTGGAATACTTACCTTCCTTACAGAGAAACTAGGTGTGCTTAAGTGCTCTTTCACGGAAAGGAAAAAAACAAAACACAGTGCTACATAAATGCAAATCAACGTTATTGCTTCCCAAACACGATCATACAAGCTGCTGCTTTCATACACCCTTCTGTGGTCGAAAACATAAATCTGATTTATGTTTCAGTCACAAAACTGAAGTATTCAAAGTGCTTCGTGGGAAACTGCTGACACGTAAAGACTAATGCCCATTTCAACCTGACGTGAATGTTCGGGTCCCAAAGCTGCCTCGGGCTTGACTTTCCCAACCTCGTCCCAGGTTCAGATCATGGCTCCACCTTGCCTCAGGCCTGGTCCAGACCCAATCCTTTCGCCACGGAAGGAGTCTCCCCAGTGCAGATGCTCGGTCAGGAAGGCAAAGGCGCACCTCCCGGAGGCCAGGTGTGGGAAGGAGGACCGGCAGGAGCAGCTGTCTGGCCGAAGCAGCTGTTATCCCGGGCACCCCCTTGCTGGGCGGGTGGCCGGCCCGGGGAGCAGGTAGCAGAAGGGAAACCCTCTGGCCCTGAGCAAATCGGCCTGACACTGCCCACCCCACCACCCTCTTCCCTTCCTCGACCCCCCCCGCGATGTCAACGGGCCCTGGAGGAGGGGGCTTCCCGGCTCGGCGGCCGAGACGCGCCCGGGACCGGCGTGCCCCCCGCCGGGGAGGAGGCTCCCTCCGGCCCCGCACCTGACCTGTCCCCTCGCCTGACGCCCGAGCCGGCCGCAGCCGCTGCCGGGGCGGCCTGTGGGTGTCCATGCGGCTGGGCCGGGTCGGGCAGGAGCGGCGAGGACGCGAGAGGGGGCGGGAGGCCCCGGCGGCTCCGTGTGGGTGGCGGGAGACGGCGGAGTCGGGGCGCGAAGCGGAGCCGGGCAGGGGAGAGAGACGGAGTCGCTGGTTACCTGCGGTCCGGGACAGGGAGTCTCTCAGAACCCAAGTCAGTCCTCAGCCTCAACAACACAAGATGGCCGACACGTCGCCACGCACATCACGTGACAGCGCGCTCGTTCCGTCACGCCCCTTGCTCCGCCCCCGCCCCGCCTCGCCTCCCTACCCGCTTATCCAGCCTCCCACGACATCCTTCCTTTCCGCTGCCCCCCGCCCCTCTCCCCCGGACACGCCCCTGCCTGAGCCCCGGATGCCGGGCTAGAAGGGGGCGGGGCTGGGGCAGGGCGCAGGCGCCTGCGGGTCCCTGGGATGGGGCTCCCTGCCTGCCCTTGAGTTGAGTAGAGTTGGTGTCCAAAGCTGGACCCCGGCCAGACACCCTGTGACTCACCGTCCTATGCACCCAATCCAGAGCCCGTTCGCAGTTCAAAAAGCTCTTTATCATTTACGAGCTGATTTTCAACAGTAGAACTTTTCCACAGCTTTTCACCCAGCATTTTCCTGCCAGTTTGCCATTCTAGAGAAAATGGTGAAACGACAAAAGCTGAAATTTAAAGCAGTGTCTCTACTTGTTAACGGTTCTGGTAGAACTGGAAACTCATTCTAGAGTCTTGAAATGTGACAGCTGAGGACTACACAACTCCGACCCCCTCCTGGTACCATATCAGGGGCTATAACCCTTTTGCCTAAAAATCTCCCTTCTGGGGGTTGGCAGATAAGATACAGGACGCCCAGAAATATTGGGGACATATTTACACTGAAAAGTTACTCGTTTTTCTGAAATTCGGATTTAACTGGGTATCCTATATTTTTATATCTGACAACTCAACCCTTCTCAGGTCATCCCATTCTTCCTCGTGTATCCAACCTCTCCCTTTTTTATAGGATCCTTCTCAACAGTTTTTTTTTTTTTTAAGTAGGCTCCATACCCAGCATGGAGCCCAAGGAGGGGCTTGAACTCATGACCCTGAGATCAAGACCTGAGCTAAGATCTAGTCCCTCGCTTAACTGACTGAGCCACCCAGGCGCACCTCAACAGTTTTTTAAAATACTCAAAAGTTGAGCTGGCTGGCTCAATTGGTAGAGCATGCAACTTGTGATCTCAGGGTTGTGAATTCAAGCTCCATGTTGGATATAGAGCTTACTTTAAAAAGTAAAAAATAAAATACTCAAGGGGGTTGGGGGGGATGGGTTAGCCTGGTGATGGGTATTAAGGAGGGCAAGTTCTACATGGAGCACTGGGTGTTATACACAAACAATGAATCATGGAACACTGCATCAAAAACTAATGAGGTAATGTATGGTGATTAACATAACATAATAATAAAATAAATAAAATACTCAAAGGTCTTCCATCTTAAAAGTTAATGGTAAAAACTACAATTCCCCCTGCAACCGCCTCCCTACCTCTCTGTTCCCTTTCAAAGCCAAACTACACAAAAGATTTATTTATACTCATCCAATTTCCATACCCCGCAAGCAATCATCAACTACTCCAATGTGGCTTCTATTCTAATGCTTGCTCTTAGATACCTCAACCTACAAACTGATAACTGGAGTTTTTCAGTCCTGATCTTGACTTAGGGCTTTCCTATCTTCAGTGTGATTGACCACTCCCTATTATCTGCAACACTTGATTCCCTTGATCTTTATGTCCTTGCTGCTTAAAATTGACCAATGAACCAGTAGCATTAGCATCACTTGGAAGCTTGTTAGAAATGCAGAATCTCAAATGGACCCTTCACAATCTCATTCTGCTGAACTCTAGACCCATATCATCCCCTTCCCCTTCATTTTTCTCCTGAACTTATTGCTTCAGATATGCCCATATTTAAAGGTCCTCAGAGGTGCCTGGTGGGCTCAGTTGGTTAGGCATCCCACTCTTTTTTTTTTCCTTAAGATTTTATTTATTTATTTATTTGAGAGAGAGAGAGCACGAGCAGGGGGAGGGACAAAGGGAGAGGCAGACTCCCCGCTGAGCAGGGAGCCTGCCTTGGGACTCAATCCCAGGACCCTGGGATCATGACCTGAGCCAAAGGCAGACACTTAGCTGAATGAGCCACCCAGGCACCCTAGGCATCCCAGTCTTGATTTTGGCTCAGATCAGGGGGATTGAGCCCCCATCAGGCTCCACGCTCAGCATTGAGTCGGCTTGTCACTCTCCCTCTGCTCCTCCCCCATCCCAGCTCGCTCGCTCTCTCAAATGAATAAATAAATCAATAAACAAATACATACGTACATACATACATACATAAAATCTTTTCAAAAATAAAGGTCCTCAGGGGTGCCTGGGTGGCTCAGTCGTTAAGCGTCTGCCTTCGGCTCAGGTCATGATCCCAGGGTCCAGGGACCAAGCCCCGAATCAGGCTCCCTGCTCAGCGGGAAGCCTGCTTCTCCCTCTCCCACTCCCCCTGCTTGTGTTCCCTCTCTCGCTGTGTCTCTCTCTGTCAAATAAATAAATAAAATCTTAAAAAATAAAAAATAAAAAATAAAGGTCCTCAAATATGCCATTCTGTTTTAGCCTTTGCACATGCTATTCCCTCTTGTTACAATGTCTTTCCCAACATTTACCCCACTTGTTGCCAACCTGCATAACTCCTGCTCATCTTTAAAAGCCTAAATCAGGGGCGCCTGGGTGGCTCAGTTGTTAAGCACCTGCCTTTGGCTCAGGTCGTGATCCCAGGGTCCTGGGATGGAGCCCTGCAGTGGGGAGTCTGCTTCTCCCTCTCCCCCTGCTTGTGTTCCTTCTCTCACTGTGTGTGTGTCTCGTGCTCTCTCTGTGTCAAATAAATAAATAAAATCTTTAAATAAAAGCCTAAATCATATGTTATTACCTCTGTGAAGCTTTTTTTAATCCCCTCCCTTAGACCACAGACCTCACCCCTTGAGCTGTTATTTTTAAGAAAAAAAGCAATACTAATGCTTGTTACGTGCTAACCACCTCATTAAGGGCTTTACTTTCATTCTCTCTTGTAATCCTGGGGATGGCACTTTGGAGCACTAAAAAAGCCAACCAGGCACCTGGAAGAAGTGCTTACCTTCTCCAAATCTCAGCCAGGACTTTCTAGCCCAGGCTGACTGATTATTGAGCCCATGTCCCTAACCAGCTCGCCATGCAACGTCCACCTCTCTCATGCTGGGCCACCTGTGCCTGTAATTTTATATATATTTAAATTTTATTTTATATATAAAATTTATATATGTAAGATATAATTTAAATATATATATACTTAAGGTATAATTTATATACAGTAAAATGCAGCATTTTTCGTGGCCATTCTGCAACTTTTGACAAGTGCATATAGGTGTGTGTAATAACCACTAAAACTGAGGTACAAAATAGTCCCACCATCCACTAGAGTCCCCTCAATAACTCTTTGTAGTCAGCACTAACCCCCACTCTTGGCCCCTAAACCACTGTTATGTTTTCTGTCCTTATAGTTTTGCCTTATAATATCATATAAATAAAAACATAGCGTATGTAGCCTATTGAGGCTGGCTTCTTTTCCCTTAGCATAATGCACTTAAGATTCAGCCATACTGTTGCTTGTTTAAGTACTTTCTCCTCCTCCTCCTCCTCCTCCTCCTTCTCCTTCTCTTCATGAGTAGCATTTCATTCTATGTATTTGCTTATCCATTCCCCTGCTGAGGGACATTTGGGTTGTTTTCAGTTTGGGGAGATTATTAATAAAGCCATTATAAATATTCACAAGCAGGTATTTGTATGAACTTAGGGTTTTATTTCACTTGGATAAATACCTCAGAATGAGATTGGTGGTCATGTGGTGTTTTTAACTTTATCAGAAACGGTGAAACTGTTTTTTTCAGAGTGACTTAGCCACATTTTTAGCCCCAAAGTAAAAGCTTCTAGAGAGCAGGAACCAAATTTAAGGGAAGAAGAGAAGGAGGAGGAGGGGGGGAAGGAGTATTTGACTTCACATCCTCAGCAGCTGGCATTGTCCTGGCATACAAATACCTACAGAATCAAAGCAATTCTTGAGGGCGCCTGGGTGGCTCAGTTGGTTAAGCGACTGCCTTCGGCTCAGGTCATGATCCTGGAGTCCCAGGATCGAGTCCCGCATCGGGCTCCCTGCTCGGCGGGGAGTCTGCTTCTCCCTCTCCCACTCCCCGTTTGTGTTCCCTCTCTCGCTGTGTCTTTCTCTGTCAAATAAATAAATAAAATCTTAAAAAAAAAAAAAAGAAAGCAAAGCAATTCTTGATTATCTACTTCTCAGGAAGGGTGCCTTCCCCTTCTGGTATTCACTCTATCTTTCCAGTGTTTCATTAGATAGTGGTTTGTTTGTTTTTTTAAAAGTTTTTTAAAATTTATTTGACAGAGAGAGACACAGCCAAAGAGGGAACACAAACAGGGGCAGAGGGAGAGGGAGAAGCAGGCTTTCCACGGAACAGGGAGCCCGACGCAAGGCTCGAGCCCAGGAGGCTGGGATCACCACCTGAGCGGAAGGCAGATGAGCTGAAGGCAGACGCCTAACGACTGAGCCACCCAGGCGCCCCTAGATTATGGTTTTAAAGTTACAAGAGTAGGGCGCCTGGGTGGCTCAGTTGGTTAAGCGGCTGCCTTCGGCTCAGGTCATGATCCTGGAGTCCCTGGATCGAGTCCCGCATCGGGCTCCCTGGTCGGCAGGGAGTCTGCTTCTCCCTCTCCCATTCCCCGTTTGTGTTCCCTCTCTCGCTGTGTCTTTCTCTGTCAAATAAATAAATAAAATCTTTAAAAAAAAAAAAAGTTACAAGAGTAGACTGATGCCCACTCTAGTCAGGGATAATAACAAAGTTTCACCCTTATTGTATCATTGATAGAAACAGAGAAGTTAATAATAAAAATCATGGGGGGGGGGGAAGGAGTGAGGAGTTTAGCCAGAAACAAGTTTAGTATGTAACAAATACTGGTTGATCCATTGCCACAGATTGTATTTTTCTAAAAATGGCAACACCAATATTGTCCATCCAACATACTCCTCTAGAACCTTGCCATTACCCTTTCTAGAGGTAGAGTCTAATTCCCCTCCCCTGAGGCCATTATATATAACTGATAGAACATGGGAAAAATGAAAGGAGATGACGTCCAATGCTATAAGGTGCTAGAGCTTCTACCTTGTTTGCTAAAACAGTCTCTTTCGAAGCAAGGAGCTGCCAGATAATAAATCCAAATGGTCTGAGGTCACCGTTCTGTGACCTAGACTACGAGGAGAGGCCCATGTAGTTGTTTCCAGCAACAGCCCCAACTTAAGTTTCAGGGGTCTGGGCTATAGATCTGAGAGTCATCCATAGAGGGGAGATCTTTGAAATCATGGGGAATCACCCACAACAAGCAATTGCAGAAAGGAACAGTATGGAGCTAAGGCACGCTCTTGGGAGGAAAACACACAGCTGGTGGGCACAGAAAAGTTGTAGGTAGGACCAGGTTAGGGGCAGGAGCCAGTCTCAGAACAGAGGGAGAAAGAAATTGATTGGCAATGCTAAATCTACAGAACTGTCAAGGAGTCTGGGGCTGGGGAAACAGCCATTGAATTTGGTGTCTACAATTGTCTACAGAGCAGGAAGAACAGAAGGTTAGGAAAGTGTAGGAGATAGGGAAGGGAGGATGCAGAAGTTTGGAAGTGGATGAAAAGGGAGGATGGATTTGTTGGTGAAGAGGGCAGTGGCCACTGAGATTGGGCCCCTAATTAAAAGTGTTGCACACACAACTGAAAACCAAAGAGAAAACACAAGTAAGAGATTGGGGGAAGAAACAGAGCCAGAGAGCTGAGCAAACATCAGGGAAAGGCTGCTCAGATGATAACTATGGAAACAGATACATTTTTATGTTTGAAAACATTTTTTATTATGAAAGTATTTGCATATTTTAAATTCTATTCTCATTTCTAACCTTTCAGACGTATACCAAGAAAATTAAATCATAAAAAACTATCTCGGAGTACAATAAACGTATCCTTTCACATAAATGTCCCACGATGTGTCCCAAAATGTTTTTCATTTTCTCCTGAGTCTTTTGCATATTTAGGATTTCATATTGCAGCTGTCTCAGAGGGTTCCTACATGGATGTACCACTGCCCTTCTCACTTTCATGGTGGTCAGACGGTTTCCTCTCTTTTTTATTAACTGTTGTTAAAAATAGTAGTAAAGCAGTACATGCTTATGGTTTTTAAGTTTTTAGAATGCACAAAAATATAAAGGAAAAAATTTAAATCCCCCCAAGACCTACGCAGGACCCTCAGGTTCTCCCCCACTGATGTAACCCACTGTTGACAGCTCTGGGTATGGCTTCCCCAAAAATGTTGTACACATAGACAAGTATGATGTGCTTCTCCATTCTCAGCACCACCAAGTGCTGAGGATATGATGTTTGCCCAAAATCCACTTGATCCCTGACCCATGCACCTTAGCCTTCATGGGCAGAGCCATGATTTTGTATCTCTCATGTAAAACAAACAAAACAAAACACCTAAGAATTACCATGCATGCTGCTCTGCCCCTAACCTTTTTCCAAGAAATGGTATGCCCTGGAATCCTCCACATTTTTTAAATGACTGCCTAGTGGTGTTCATTTACATGTCTGTACCATAATATACTTAATCGATCCCCTGCTGATAGACATCCTCATTGTTTGCAGTAGTTTTGCTATTACAAGCAATGCAGTAACGAGTATCGCTCTAAATATACCCTTGTTCATGGTTATATTTACTGGTAGGATAAATTCTCAGAAGTAAAACACCTCGATCAAACTCATGAGTATCTCTGCAATGGACAGCTGCTACTCTTTCACAGCTATTCTGCATCTGAAATACTTTCCCACGTTTGGGTGAAACAAAAATCTTGGCCAGAGGCAGAGCCTGCCTTTCTTTACAGATGACAAACTGTCCAGATACTAACCGTTCCCACCCCTAACACATGGGCACATGACTGGATTCAGCCTCAGTCTCTGGACCTGGATGAAGAACCTGAAGAAACAGGGACACCTGGGTGACTTAGTCAGTTGGGCATCTGACGCCTGATTTTGGCCCAGGTCATGATCTCAGGGTTGTGAGATCGAGCCCCATGTCAGGCTCTGTGCTAGGCATGGAGTCTGCTTGTCCCTCTCCCTCTACTCTTCCCCCTTGCTCACTCTCTCTCCTCTCTCTCTCTAAAGTAATTAAATAAATAAAATCTAAAAAATAAAATCTAAATAATAAAATCTAAAAAAATCTAAGAACCTGAAGAAACAGGACACCCCAAAGTTCTGATCAACCAGGGCAGTGGCACATGTCTGGCTGGTTCCCATGGTGTGCTTTAGGTTATAGTCTCAGTCACCTGGCCTCCTGCTGGTTTCCTCAGGTTAATCCCCCAACCCTGCTAGTAGTGATCTTATGAGCTCCTCAGTGTCTTTTCAGTCAGCTCCTCTTCTGCTGAAATCAGGCCTGCTTAGATCCTGCTACTTGCAGTTAAGAACCCTGACTGATTCTGTCCCAACCAGACTCCAATCAGGCTGACCTGTGTAACCAGGAGGATATTGAGGAAATAACAAAGTGTGATTTCTTTTTTTTTTAAAGATTTATTTATTTGACAGAGAGAGACAGACGCTTAACAACTGAGCCACCCAGGCTCCCCTATTTATTTATTTGACAGAGGAGAGCGCGCACAAGCAGGCAAAGCATCAGGCAGAGGGAGAGAGAGAAGCAGGCTCCCCACTGAGCAGAGAGCCTGATGTGGAGCTCGATCCCAGGACCCTGGGATCATGACCTGAGCTGAAGGCAGACCCTTCACTGACTGAGCCACCCAGGTGTCCCTACAATTTTCAATTTTTTTTAAGCTTTTATTTATTTATTTATTTGAGAGAGAGAGAATGAGACAGAGAGCACATGAGAGGGGGGAGGGTCAGAGGGAGAAGCAGACTCCCTGTTGAGCAGGGAGCCCGAGTGGGACTCGATCCTGGGACTCCAGGATCATGACCTGAGCTGAAGGCAGTTGTTTAACCAGCTGAGCCCCCCAGGTGCCCACAATTTTCAATTTTAACAGTCTACCAAATTGCCCTTCAAAAAGGCAAGAGCGCTGTGCACTTCCAGTACCATGTGGCAGAGTTCTAAAAGTGATTGGTTTCAGAAAGGATGCAGGGGAGGGGAAACTGACCCGATAAGGTCTAGCCTCAGCACTTCCCTAAGCTGTGGAACCCTAAGTTGCACCCCAGGACCTCCCACCAGCACAGGACCCTGGGGATAGCTATGGAACCATTGTTCCTATAAGTCAGCCCTATGGGCAGAGATGTGACCAGAATCCGGCCTGGTGGGCAGGCAGGGTGAGCAGGCAGAAATCTGAGCAGGGGTAAGGCCACAGGTGTCGGGTCACGTGATCCAGTGATCCAGCCGGGAGGGCTCAGCGAGTGGCAGCTGCAGGGGGTGTGGCAGGTGGGCAGGCGCTGCGGCAGGAATCTCCCTGGGCTGGTGGGGTCAGGAGCCTCAAAAGAACAAAGTGAGAAAGAAGGCACCTGTGCTTGGGGCCAAGGCAGCAGCCAGAACTGGGCCACCCTGGCCTGGGATCCTTTGCCCCTGACTTTGGAGACCCAGGGCTCAGGAGGAAACAGGAGTGCAGTCGTGCAAGCGGGAAGATAGAGAGGGAACCAATTATGTCCTGAGCACTAATAAGTGCCAGGCTTGGAATCGGCCAGGTCGATGATCATAATCTGTGTTTTACAGGTGAAGACTGAGGATCAGAGAAGCTAAGCTACTAGCTTCTGCCACCCAGGCGCCCCTAGCACAGTTTCAGATTTGCAGAAAAACTTGGGAGAAAGTACACTTCCCATATACCTCTCTCCCTGCCCCCCCTCCCCCCATTACTAACATCTGGCATTAGCGTATGTTTGTTACAATTGATGTGCCCATATTGATACCTTATTACTAACTGAAGTCCACAGTTTACATCAGGGGATGCTTTTTAGTGTTGTGCATTCTGTGCGTTTTGACAATGACAATGTATAATGACCTCTATAGGATCACTATAGGACCACTAAAAATCCCCCGTGCTCCACCTATTCATCCTGCCCTCTTTCCTTCTCAAAACCCCCGACTTTTACTTCATGGTTTTCATAGTTTTGTCATACCGTGTGTAACCTTTCCAGACTGGCTTCTTCCACTTAGCAATATGCAATAAGTTTCCTCTGTCGTTCTGTGACAGCTCAGTTTTTTTTTCATTGCTAATATTTCTTTTCATGGCTGAATTAATATTCCATTGTACAAATGTACCAGTTTATCCATTCACCTACCGAAAAACATCTTGGCTGCTCCCAAGTTTTGGAAAATAAGAAATAGCTGCTATAAACATTCATGTGTGGGTTTTTTTTGTAGACAGAGGTTCTCAGCTTGTTTGAGAAAATGCCAAGCACGCTTCCTGGATTGTATGGTCAGAGTGTCTCCATTCCTTTTTCGTGTCCACTTCCTCGGGTGGGGAGGTTGGAGGGTGACCCTACCTGGAAAAACAATGCCCAAGAATCGTAGGTCTTGATTTTGCGCGAAAACCGAAACAATCCTCCCTGGGGAGCTATGGGTGTTCTCTTAGGAGAGAGGTCCTTACTCAGGTCCCCAAATGCCCCAGAATCTACATGGGAAGGAGGGAGGGGTCATTGGCCCTCATCAGAGTTTCAAGGGGTCTAGGAGGCAAGAGAATTTAAGCCGCAGATTTTACCTACGGCTGAGAGAATCCTCAGTGACGGGAAGGGCTGTGAGCGGCTGACACAAGACCTCAATACGCAGAATGCCCCTGAGGAAAGCTGACCCTCCAGTTACCACTCCTAACTCTACTCCCAGGAGCTGGTGTCAAACAGGAGCCTGGGATGGATGTGGCCCCTGCAAAGAACACTCTCTCCCCCCAGATCAAAGAAGACTAGAAGCACATGGATGTGATGGCAAAGTCCATTTGCACAGTTTATTTAAAAAGAGACAGCTGTAAAGTAGAAATGCAGATGTTTTCCTGTTGTAAAGACAGCAGTTACAAAAGAAAAGTAATAAATATGATGCTGGGAAGTATTTTTAAAAATACAGCAAACCCCTGGTATTTGCGAGCAATCCCAAGAACGCACAACATATAAAAATTTGCCCTGGGTGTAGAACAGCATCACCTCAACGTCTTGGGAGCAAAAGCTGGAAACTGGCCAGATGAGGATGGTCATGACTTTGGGGGTTTTGAAAAGCTCTGGATTTGTCACTTGGGAATGTAGGCGTCTGCTACAATATAATTTGCATAGTCAGAATTAACAGGGATTCTTCTACGCATTAGTATCACTTCCGATTTTTCTTTTACTCTTACAGGTGAGTAGGACAGTATTTAAGAGCAGGAGGAAAGGCTGAAATGAGAAGACATGAATAGAGGGGGTAATGAAGAGGGTGGGTCCATGGGGAATGCTACAAGGACAGGAGAAAGGTGATAGGAAGGAACAGAATGTTCTATTTTTCTACTATTCTGTCATCTCAGCAGCATGCCACTCCCCCTGTTGAAGAGGGGACAGGCAGTGGTCCAGCCTGGTTTGCCTTCAACCTCACCATCATCAAAAGACAGAAGCAGCAAAAGCAACTGGCAGAATCAGGCTCAGAATGAAAACAGGGAAGGTGGATAAGAAACAAAGGGAAGGGGGACCCAGAGAGGAGAGGGGCAGAGAATTACCCAAGAAAATGGGGTGACATTAACATCAGAGCCCTCCAGGGGCTATCTCCTCTGAGGACCAGCAAAGAAACAAATATCTGCACAAAGTAACACTCTTCGATGCAGAACGGCAAAGGGACAAGGAAAAAGTACAAGTTGCCAAGTAGACGCACGATCTGGCTACAGCAGGAGGAGGGCAGGAAAGAGAAGCAAGGGGGGCAGTTGGCTCATCCCAGGACCCTTGGGAGGGGCTCCCACACAGGGACGAGAGCCTCGGCTGTAGCCCCATGAGGCTGAGTTTGCATCGGGTGGTGGGCGCGAAGGCTGGCTGGGGGGCAGGAGTGGCAGGGGTGAGGATGCCCAGCCAGCTCTCTCGGGGGCATCTGTGAGGCACTGGGTGGATGGAGGTCAAGGTCGCCCGACTATGTGCTGAAAGCAGCCTTGAGCTCCCGGAAGGCCGCTTGGCGGAGCCTCCTCTTCTCCTCCTCCCGCTTCCGCTCATCTTGCTCCGCTTTTAGCTCAGCTTCAAACTTACTGGCACAGGACAAAGCTTGGACCTGCAGCAAAAACAAACCAACAGACTGAGGGAGGGGAGGAAAACTTGGAGATGGAGCAGCCCATCTAACAGAACTCAGTTGGCTGGGGCCATGTGACATGGGAGCCTGGTCCTGCTTCGGGGCAGGACCCGCTCACCCCCCAGAGCAAAGACTCCTCTTCAGAAGTTTACTTCATCCATTACTGAGGATGCCATCGCTTTATTTGCCACTGTGTTATACATGGTTCTACCTGCTAGGGCTGGTCTTTCCACTTCACTTCTTTTCTGGTACACTGTTTAATATCCTGCCTATTACCCACTTCTATGTCAACCTTTAATTTCACAATAATATTGTTTTGTTCTAGCGGGAGAAAACAAAAACCCAAACCAAATGAACTCCCTGCTGGGATTCTGATTGCAACTGCACCATTCTGCCGGGGGCAAACGGATACCTTTACAATATATCAATCATTCTGAATTGACTTCCAAATATTATGTGTTTGGGGGGGATGTTGTGAATGGGATTTGGTGCCAATTCTTTAAACCAAGTTTATCTGTAATTATACTGTTTCAGATACATCCATCTTAAAACCCTCTATTCTGGAACCGATTCATTTTTTTCCCATCTCACTGTCTCATCAATTTGGTAAAATTCCCAAACCCACTGGGTCTGCACGTTATTTTAGTAAAGATTGCCAAATTGCTCTCCAAAGTAGCTGTTCCAATTTACACCCCCACCATCATGGAATGTGGGTACTCATTTCCCCACAGCCTCACCAACGTTTATCAGTAACCTTTCTCCTGTTTGCCAATCTGATAGGGAAAAAAACCCACAAACCTGGCATCTTCTTTTATATCCTTTTTGCTGAATTACCCATTTCCCTGGGGTTTCCCACTTTGCCATCCTTTACAAATTTAGACTTAGTCCCGTTACATATTTTTCAGTTATTTAGTCTTTTGCTTGTCTAACTTCACAATATCTGAGGCCATGGGAATATTTAAATTTTGATGTAATCAGAATCTTCAACCACTTCCATTCTGGTTTCTCTCTCTCTAAATAGGCTCCACACCCAAGGCAGGGCTTGAACTCAGGACTCAAGACCCCGAGAACAAGAGTCACATGTTCTACCAATTGAGCCAGCCAGGTGCCCCATGGCTTTTCTCTCTTTTTTTTTTTTTTTTTTAAAGATTTTATTTATTTATTTGAGAGAGAGAGAATGAAAGACAGAGAGCACGAGAGGGAAGAGGGCAGAGGGAGAAGCAGACCCCCTGCTGAGCAGGGAGCCCAATGTGGGACTCAATCCCGGAACTCCAGGATCATGACCTGAGCCGAAGGCAGTCGCTTAACCAACTGAGCCACCCAGGCGCCCTGGCTTTTCTCTCTTATGTCATGTTTAAGGTCTTCTATATCCCAGGGCTCTAAACCCATTTTCCTCTCATATTTTTCTAGTTTTATTTTCCCATTCAGCTCTTAAAGTCACCCACACTATATGTTAGTGAAGGAATATATGTAATAGAAGGATTTTACTTCATTTTCCTAAGTGGAGAGCCAATTTTCTCAACACCCTTTTATTGAATAGCCCATTATTTCCCCACTGATTTGAAAATTATCTTCTTCATGTACTAAATTCCCACATGAAGAAGGTCTGTTTTTACTATTTTCTATCTTGTTCCACTAACTAATTTTATTTCTGCACCTGCACTACATTATTTAATATTACTGCTTAAGGAATGCCTTGATATTAACGAGGAAAGTATTCTCCCATTATGTTGACTAAGCACATTCTTTTTTTTTTTTTTAAGATTTTATTTATTTATTTGACAGAGAGAGAGACAGCAAGAGAGGGAACACAAGCAGGGGGAGTGGGAGAGGGAGAAGCAGGCTCCCCGTGGAGCAGGGAGCCCGATGCGGGGCTCGATCCCAGGACCCTGGGATCATGACCCGAGCCGAAGGCAGACACTCAACGACTGAGCCACCCAGGCGCCCCCCCCCCTTTTTTTTAAAGATTTTATTTATTTATTTGACAGGCACAGAGAGAGGGAATACAAGCAGGGGGAATGGGAGAGGGAGAAGCAGGCTCCCCACTGAGCAGGGAGCCCTATGCAGGGCTCGATCCCAGGACCCTAGGATCATGACCTGAGCGGAAGGCAGACGCTTAACGTTTGAGCCACCCAGGCGCCCCAACTAAGCACATTCTTTTCACATTTTTATTTATTTATTTATTTAAAGATTTATTTATTTATTTATTTGAGAGAGAGAGAGAGAGAGCAAGTGTGCATGCGTGTGAGTGGGGAGGAGGGGCAGAGGGAGAGGGGAAGCAGACTCCCCACCCCCAAGCCCCCAGCACAGAGCCCAATGCAGGCCCATCCCACAACCCCGAGGTGATGACCTCAGCTGAAATCAAGAGTAGGATGCTCAGTCAACTGAGCCACCCAGGCACCCCTATTTATTTTTTTAAAGTAGGCTCTACGCCCACCATGGATGGAGCCCAACATGGGGCTTGAACTCATGACCCAGAGATCAAGACCTGAGCTGAGATCAAGAATCGGATGCTTAACCGACTCCATCCAGGCGCCCCTTTTTTCGTATTTTTAAATGTCTTACTATGAATGAGTATTAAACTTACCAAATGTTTTGAGATTATCTCACTGAAATGATCACATTTTTCATATTTGATACCTATGAGATTTTTAAAAATTATCCCTGCAGTCTTAACATAAACTTCAAATTTTTTTTTAAGATTTTATTTATTTATTTATAGGACGGAGAGAGACAGCGAGAGAGGGAACACAAGCAGGGGGAGTGGGAGAGGGAAAAGCAGGCTTCCCGCTGAGCAGGGAGCCCGATGTGGGGCTCGATCCCAGGACCCTGGGATCATGACCTGAGCCGAAGGCAGACACTTAATGACTGAGCCACCCAGGCGCCCCCAAACTTCAAATGTTTTAAGATTCTCACCGCTATATTCATTACATTAATATTTTTTCTGATGTGTTTTTATCTGATGTTATCAGAATCATGATGGCTTTAGAGAATGAACGTGATATAATCTTTTTCAGTATGTCTGAACTAGTTTGTGACATTGAAAAAAATGTGTAACATTGATGAATGAATCCCTAAATTCCCAGGCTTAACTGTTTTTTGGGGTGGGGGGAGTTAACCTAAATGTCTTTACAATTCATCACATTGTCTACCTATTATCTCAAATTTATAAAAAAGCATTCCCTTTCATTCAGTGTTTAATGATTTTACATCAATGTGTCCTAACCTCTATTTTTTTTTAATTTTAGGTAGGCTCCAAGTCCAACATGGGGCTCGATCCCTGAAATCTAGAGTTCCACGTTCTACCGACTGAGCCAGCCAGGTGCCCTGACCTCTCACTATTTTTAACTAGCATGTTCCTGGGTCCATCATCTTTTCTCCATCATGACCTTCCACGTTTGGGTGTCACCTTGTGTATTCTCTGGCTCACTCATTCACTTCTCTGCCAATGCAGCTGAGATTTACCATTTCCGACAATGCTCTTTATCCTGTCCGTTCTGGTTTTCAATCCATTATCTCCTTGGTAGCACAATGCAGATTCTCACATCTCAATGAAAAATGGTAACATCCCTTCCTACCTTCTCCCTGCACTGCACAGGGGTCCATGTTTGAACACAGGATCTCTCTGAAAATATTAACCACAAAGTCTTATGCTTTTACTCTTTCCGAATCAGAATCCCTAGGGCTAGGGACTAGGAAATTATGTTTTCAAAATTTCCCAGGTATTTCTTAGGCACTTGAGGCCCTGCTCTGTCCCAAACAGTTCTCTTCTGGCTCCCTACATCAGAGTCACTAGAAGACAGATTTAATTGCCTAGAGTAGAGCCCGGCTCATGCTGACTCTCATCAACCTCTGTCCCCGGACTCAGGCTGAAAATTTGGACCCCAGGTCCCTTTGTCTAGCCTTGACACCTCTCCTCACCTTTATTTATTTTTTTTCTTGTTTGGTTTTCAGGAATTTTATGAGCTGGCTTTTAAATATTAAAAGTTAAAAAAAAAAATAGGGACTCTTGGGTTGCTCAGTCGGTTAAGCGTCTGCCTTCGACTCAGGTCATGATCCCAGGGTCCTGGGATCGAGTCCCTCATCAGGCTCCTTGCTCAGCAGGAAGCCTGCTTCTCCCCCTGCCTGCCACTCCCCCTACTTGTGTTCTCTATCTCTCTGACAAATAAATAAAATCTTTAAAAAATATATTAAAAGTTAAATTATATAAGTCTATAAATTATATTAGAAACAAAAGAAATAAATATTACAAAGTCATTGTTTCTTGATTATCTTGCTACATTTTACTCTTTCTGTTTTGGAGGTTGTCTGTTTCAGTTATATCTCTAAGGTGGGAATCCTACACAATAATGCACTGTGACTCCAAATCTACTTTCAGCAACATCCTGTTGGAAGCTTGCAAGCAACCCTAGCGGGAGTATTTACACCTTGGAACCCAACAAAATGCTACAAAGTAGGGCTTGATTTATTGTTTCATTGACAATCTTTTCTTAAGAAAGTTTTCTTAAGAAAGGGAAATGTTAAAAATGCAGATTAAGCTGAAAAATGTGTAGTGTCTGTAGCCTTTATATTATGAATAGCTCCAAAGAAATTCAGGGAATATTCTTCCAGTACTTGAAAACTATTACCAATTCGGCAAGGGGGCACCTGGATGGTTCAGTCAGTGAAGTGTCTGCCTTCGGTTCAGGTCATGATCCCAGGGTCCTGGGAGGGAACCCCACATCAGGCTCCCTGCTCAGCGGGGAGTCTGCTTCTCCACCTCCCTCTGCCCCCTTCCATGCTCTCTCTCTCAAATAAATAAATAAAATCTTAAAAAAAAAAATTCAGCAAAGAAATTGCTCACATCATTGAGGAATGAATGAAATTCTGACATATGTCCCTTCACTTTTTCTTATGAATTAACTTAAACAAAATATCAACCAACATTCATGTTGGACCTAGATTCTTTTGTCAGTTGCAACCATAGGCTGGCAACAGATAGAGCCCAGCAAAAATCAAGGAGTCGTTCTTTGAGAATCAATAGACTATGTGGAATTTATAATTAAAGTAGTATATACTTTATTATTTGTAAATTGTGTGCTATCTATCCTTTATATCATTAAAATTTATAATAAACGTAGGCATATATGTACATGCGTACTCTGTTCAGAGAGCCAGTTGCTAAACATTCACCAACAAACCACTGTCTAAGCCTCAGTCCTCAGCTGCAGCGCAGGATGCTACCACCTCCCTCCAGAGTGTCTGTGTGAGCGTTAGATAAGGCACAGACCTAAGGCCCACCTGTCCACTATTGCTGGCCAGGTCAGAGGGGGAGAGGTCCTTGTAACTCCCTCACTTGGGGTCCTTGTTCTCCACTATAAAAGTCTACCTCTTGGGGCGCCCGGGAGGCTCAGTAGGTTAAGCGTCTGCCTTCAGCTCAGGTCATGACCTCAGGGTCCTAGATTCGAGCCCCACGTAGGGCTCCCTGCTCAGCAGGGAGTTTGCTTCTCTCTCTGCCTCTGCCCCTCCCCTGGCTTGTGCTCTCTCGCTCTCTCTCTCTCAAATAAATAAATAAAATCTTAAAAAAAAAAAAAAAAAAAGCCGGGACACCTGGGTGGCTCAGTTGGTTAAGCATCTGCCTTCGGCTCAGGTCATGATCGCAGGGTCCTGGATTCGAGCCCCACGTAGGGCTCCCTGCTCAGCGGGGAGCCTGCTTCTCCCTCTGCCTCTGCCGCTCCCCCCGCTTGTTTTCTCTCTCTCTCTCTCTGGCAAATAAATAAAATCTTTAAAAAAAAAAAAAAAGTCTACCTCTCTCCTTGATTCTATGGTCTGTGAGTCCTGTCTCGACAATCACCCCACTCCGTGTCTTCATGTTTTCTTCTCTGTGGATCACTTCCCTGGGCTCTAAAAACACACCAACATCTGTCTACTCTAGGTTTAAAAACAACAACAACAAACCAAAAGTTCTTCTCTAATCCCAAGCTACCATCCCCACTTTGTCCAGGACTCCTCTGCCAGCCGTCTACACAGAAAAGTCAGGCTGTTCCTCCCCAGTTCCCACTCACCTCTTACCCTACTGCCATCTGCCCCCCACAGGGAACCTGGTCTCTCAAAAATCTCCAACTGACCCGCTTGCCAGACCCAAGACCCCCACTCTGGCCTCATCTGACTTCAACTTTTCTTAAAAGTGCTCCTGTCCTCCAAAATGGCATTTTTCTCCAGGGTTTCCTTGTGTCTCTGCTTACATCCTTCCCCACAGTCCAGTCACCGCTGTGTTCTACCATAGTCACTCTCCTCTAATTCTCGAGGTGCTACTTGTATCTTGTGAAGGCGGATCCCATGGTCTGTGTAGTCGGGCGTCCATGAAGGCTATTCATTTCCTCCCTTCTCTCATCCTCCAAGACGTTCCCCTGGCGCATGGCCCGAGGGTCTGGGGAGACGGACCCGACCCTGGGCTCCAGAAGAAAGCCAGTCAGGGTAATGGTATTCCAGCTCTTGCCAGTGCTTGGTTCAGCAACGAACAAGTGTGGAAGATTATTCCACGACCCTCAGTATCTAGCGTCCCCATCCTCCCTAGCAGCAGAATTAACAGCTGGGCACACAGATCCCGAGGAAGAAAGGCATTTGGTATTCTCCCATGCAGGCAGGTATGACCAAGTTCTGTCCCGCAGAACACAAATGAAACTATTTACAACCAACATTGTACCCTTCATTTTTTTTTTTTAATTTATTTAAGCAATCTCTACACCAATGTGGGGCTCGAACCCATGACCCTGAAATCAAAAGTCACATGCTCTTCTGACTGAGCCAGCCAGGCACCCCCATGGTGCCCTTCAAATGAAAGGGCATACCATTCCCTTCCTCAAACCATTCCCATGGGGGAAGGGGGGCACTTCCCTGTCTTGATTTTTAAAATATCATCACCCCCTCTCTACACAGCTCCACAAGCCTAGTCCTAGTGGCATTTTTTTTTTTTTTTTTTTTTTGCGAGAGAGAGAATGAGAGACAGAGAGCATGAGAGGGGAAGGGTCAGAGGGAGAAGCAGACCCCCCGCTGAGCAGAGAGCCCGATGCGGAACTCGATCCCGGGACTCCAGGATCATGACCCGAGCCGAAGGCAGTCGTTTAACCAACTGAGCCACCCAGGCGCCCCTAGTGGCATTTTTTTTTACTATCTACCTCCAAGCAAGCAGTCATTAAGTATTGAGAGTGCTAGTTAGTTTGGGATCCTCCCCAGCTCCACTGTCACTACCTTTGATGGACCTAAAATTCTCCAGACATCTGGAGAAGCCTCCTGACTCCAGCTTCTCCCCAGGCCAGTCCATCCCCAGTATGCAGCGCTGGTCAGGTGGAGGCCCTCTGAGGGCCCCCGGCACCTGCAGCCCTGTTTCCCAAGCAAGGCTGTGCAGAGCTCAGTCAGCTCCACGGTACCTGGGCCCTACCCT
This sequence comes from Neomonachus schauinslandi, assembly GCF_002201575.2. NCBI lineage: Eukaryota > Metazoa > Chordata > Mammalia > Carnivora > Phocidae > Neomonachus > Neomonachus schauinslandi. The sequence goes on along the minus strand of NC_058405.1, from coordinate 185,765,681 downwards.
GGAAAATCCAAAGTAGGTTTGGGGTGGGGGGTAGGGGGACCTGAAAAGCTGGTCTGCAGATAATTCTGGTGGTTAGCAGGCTGGGGAGGCCTGACCTTCAAGGGAGACCAGAGCTCCCTGTGCAACTGCATCTGGTGTGGACGGGAACCAGCTTCCCAACGTTCTTTACCCTCTGTGCCTCGGAGCCTTTGTGCTTGCTGTTCCCACGGCAGGAACGCCCTCCCTTGATTACAAGGTGAATCCCCATTCATCTCTGAACATCTGTCGCAAATGTCAGCTCCTTGATGGCCCTCTCCCAAATCGGCGTGATGATGCCTTCCATTCGTCAGTCATGCAAACATTTAGTGAGGGCCATTATGAGCCAGGCTCTGTAATTACAAAGATAACACACCTCTCTGCCTTTGAGTCTGGGTTGAGGAGGCAGACATACAACAAGTTCAAAACATTTCGTTGTTATTCTTTTAATCTTTTCTCCTCCTTATAAAAATCATGCACACACATTATAAAACTATTCCATTCCAAAAATATAAAAAAGAAGTCCCTCAGTCAGTCATAGCTATTACTAAGACTTGGGTATGTAATTATCCAGGTCGTATTTAGTATTTAACAAAATTGGGTTTCAAACATAATGTTCTGCTTCCTTTGTTTTGGACATCTGTCCACACACGAGTGCAGCTGCACCGCATTCTCCGATAGCTTCAGGATGTGCAAATGGGCGGGCGTGCCACCAGGGACTCAATTCCCTGACAATGGAAGCTCTGGTTGTTTCCAATTTTTCTGTTAATGCTGTATAAAATCCCTGTCTACACGTCTATGTTTATTTGCATGAGTGCCCCTAAGGGATAAAATCCTAGGGGCAGAATCCCAGAAGTAAATGATACGAAGCATTCACAGCCAGCCCCAAACTGCTCTCTGAAGAGCTGGGACAATTTCTGCTCTCTCACCAAAAATGTCTGAGAATAGGGGAGGGCCAGAGGGAAAGGGAGAGAATCTTAAGCAGGCTCCATGCCTATCAGGACCTGAGCCAAACTCAAGAACCCACCGAGCCCCCCAGGCGCCCCTTGAACAGATACATTATAACACCACTTCTGTTGGTAGTAGCTGCACACAGAAGAGGGTGGACTTTCTCAGGAAAAGCAGCCAAACTCTGCTCCCTCCACTCTTTAAACATGGAAGGAGTAGAGTTTTCCAGGAAGAGGCCTTTGGGTTGGGTATTCCAGGTGGAGAAATAGCAGGCACTAGGCCCCAGTGGTGAAAAGGCATGGCAGTTATTTGAAGAAATGCACACGGGGTGGAGACCAGAGCAAGGATCAGAGTCGGGTTGCAAGATTCTTCATCGTTCCCAGAGACTTCGTGCAGACTTTAACAAGAGCATGGAATGCTGAGTTGCAGCAGTGGCCCAAAAAACGTCACATTAAACCTGGGTCTCAATCTTAGGCCCCTGCCCAAGGCATCATGAAAGATCCGCAAGTGTTGGCTCATCGGGCAATGAATGGAGAGGACCCATCCTTCCAGAATTCACCCATCCCTCCTCTCTATTCCCTCTCTTTCAAGGCTGAGAGTTTGTTTTCCTCCCTAGACTATGTGCGTCCTGGGGAAGGCAAGTTTTGTCTACTACCTCCCCGTGAAGGAGTTGTATTTCCAGAGCTTGGTGTGCCTGGCGTTGCCAGAGCTGTGTTGAATCCATGCTAAGTCAGGAAGGAAGGGCCAAACCACTTTCAGGATTGGACCCAGGATGCTGGCGTTGAAGGCGCCATATGGGGTTTGGCCTGTCCCGAGAATCCTGAGATGATGGCAGGAGGAATGCAGGTGTTAGGGGTCCGCCATGATTCACAGTCTACATATTGGCAGAATGATGCCTGACCCGGTCTCTAAGTGGCATCATGGGGATGTAAGGAGACAGTCCTACTCAGGGGCCAGCATGGCCAGGATGTTTGCCAGGGACACTGTGTCTCTGGGCACACTCCTGGAATAAGCGAACACTCTCCAAGAGGCTGGCTTCCATCTGGGACGGGAGGGAGTCCCAACAGCTCCTATCACGTATCGAGCGCTCACAGTGAGCCAGGCACTTGCTGAACACTTTCTATAGCTGAGCTCCTTTAATCCTCATAGCCATCCTATTATCGCCCCCATCGTACAGATGAGAAAACTGAGGCACAGAGCGGTAACAGGGTCAGTGGAGGAGGCAGGATCTGACCCCAGGCAGCCCTCCCCCACTGCACTCTACTACTCTGGCTGACCGGGGCTTTGGAGGGCTCTCTAATTTCTCTTTCTGCAGGGGTACTCTGTGGAGATGAATATGACAGCGCTGACAGCGCCCAGCCAGGGGGAGGCTCTCCAAACATGTCTGATGATGGGATGAACATGTGAATGAATGGAAGCACCCAGAAGGGCTCTGGGGCCACCCACTGGAGATTGCTTTCCAACCCCGAACCACTGTCAGTGGGGTACGTACTGGTTCCAGTTGGGGCAGGGGCAGGCCACCGGGGCGCCCTCCTCTGGCCCCATTGTTCACTTGTTCACTTAAGATGTGAAGGTAGAGGCATCTGCTCCAGTTAATTCAACTGTGGCTTGGGGCAGAGAGGAGTTCTTTTGGGAAGTCTGGATCCAGAGTCAATCCGGAGCCTCGTACCAGCAAACCCATTCGGATCAGAAACCAGGATGGAAGGCACTTACCATCTGATCGTCTTTCCATTTTGCTTCGCATTTTCAGATTGCATGCAGACACACTCATCCCCCTTCAATCACACACGATACACACACTTAAGCTACTGCTGTTCTGCTTGTCCTGGGCAAGTGAATGAGGTAGACACTGAGCTCCTGCTGGGCAGGGTGAAGGGAGGGAGGACGGTCCTGCACAAGAAGCACCCACCTTAGCTTCAAAGAAGTCCTTGGCACCTTTGACGCCCTCCTGGGCCACATCGATCTCGGAGAGCTTGGCCAGCGCCATCAGCCCGCTGTCCTCTTCCAGCTCCCCAGCGGCGGCCTTGTGGAATATGAGCAGGAACTGCAGGAAAGGGTGCATCAGAGTCCAGGTCACCCTCACGGAGACTTACAGCGATCCCCGCCAGCCCAGGGGAAAGTCGTGATTGCCAAGAATACGAAAACGGGTATAAATACGTGCACGGGGCCAATTATTTTCCCCTTATCACACTGTCAAAAATAAACCACATGCCCATTTTCCACAAGAACATAGGGAAATGGGCACCTTCATATCCAGTGGAAGGGAATGTAAACCGATTCAAATTTTTTGGAGGGTACTCTGGAAAAATTTACCAAAAATAAAATGCTTTCACCTTTCCAACCATTAATTCCAATGCCGGGGCATCTGTCCCTCAGAAACATTTGCACAATAGTTTAAGAAGCATTGTCTATAAAAGCAAAAACTGGCAGTGTCCTAGTTTTTGGCCACGAAAGAAAACAATCCAATAGACCTATACGAACTATTTTCTTTCTTTTTTTTTTTTTTAAAGATTTTATTTATTTGAGAGCAAGAATGAGAGACAGCATGAGAGGGAGGAGGGTCAGAGGGAGAAGCAGACTCCCCGCTGAGCAGGGAGCCCGATGTGGGACTCGATCCCGGGACTCCAGGATCATGACCTGAACCGAAGGCAGTCATTTAACCAACTGAGCCACCCAGGCGCCCCGAACTATTTTCTTAAAATTAAATAATTTCGATGTTTTTTTAATCAACCATATTTTCTGTTTGTGTCCCATTTTTGCATTAGATTGTTTACTTTTGCTAGTGCTTTCTTTTAATGATTTCATTTTTTAAGGAATGTCTACATCCAATGTTGGGTTAGAACTCACGACCCTGAGATCAAGAGTCACATGCTCTACCGACTGAGCCAGCCAGGCACCTCTCTCAAGTGTTCTTTTTTTTTCTTTTTTCTTTTTAATAAATCTTTTTATTTTATTTTATTTATTTGTGACAAAGAGAGAGAGCCCAAGCAGGGGGAGCAGCAGAGGGAGAGGGAGAAGCAGGGAGCCCGACGCGGGGCTCAGTCCCAGGACCCTGGGATCATGACCTGAGTCGAAGGCAGACACTTAACCAACTGAGCCACCCAGGTGTTTTCTAAGAGATCTTTATAGAACCTGGTATGTTTCAAATACTTCAGCCATCACTTACCTTTTCATCGTATTTATGATCATTTTTGACTTGCAAAAATTTTATATAAATTATCAGTCTTTTCCTTCTCTCTCCCCAGTGCACCAGGGTTATGCTGAGAAAAACCTTTCTTGCCACCAAGGTTACAGAAACAATCACCTATGTTTTTGTCTATTGCTTTTATGACCCCTTTTTTTGTTAAACGTGTAAATATTTAATCTTTGAAATTTATTCTGATCTATCCTGCGAGGTTGATCATTAACCTTATTTTCTTCCAAATGCTTAGTTAGCAATCCCCACACCATTTATGGAATAATCCATCCTCTTCCTCCAGATTCCAAAGTGTGGCTTGAATGCATTAATCTTTTTTTTTTTTTTCCTGAATGCATTAATCTTTAAAGCCAATTTGTACTAAAGCCTCCACAGGATAGATGTCCCCCCCGCAACCACAGAATATATTTTTAAATAAATAAGCCAGGCTGAAAAGGCAGGTCTCCCATCTTCTAGGCGATTTTACGACTTTTACTTCTCTAAAGAATTTTGGTGAATTTGTCAAACAGCTGTTGTCCAAGCTTCTATAATTTGTTTTTCCAAGTTAGCACTGAAAGACTTCTCCCCAGTTTTAGGTGCTACATAAAACACATGTGTCTACAGGGCAATCTTGTGTTTTCAGGGTTTTTTTTTTCTTTTCTTCATGACCATCCCCTCTAAAGAAAGGCTTCCCCAAGGGAAAAGGACATTACCTAAAGTAGACTGAGGGGCCAAACAACTCCAACGGGCTTTCCAAATTCCAACCTGGCTGTGTTTTCCTGCCAAGACTCTTAGTCCCTAGAGGGAAGTGTGTTTCATTAAGTGGAAGGCTCAGCATCTACCACCATCACCCCAAACTGCCATGCGAATAAGCCTTTCTTTGTAATTCTTGCTTCGGATCTCTTAACTCCACTGTGGACGCTGCCACATGAGAAGCAAGGGGTGAAGCAAGATGCTCAAAGACGCGTAGCTTTGTAGAGGCTGCCGCGGGCCACTTGACTCCACAGAAATGCCACGTTCATCCACCTGCAGCTTCCAACTTCCTCACTAGAGGCCGGCAAAGGCTCAGTTTGCTGCAGACTATGAGAGCCAGAATAAGGGCTCCAAGTCTTGGAAAACAAGCCCTTCGGAGGTGAGGCTCCTAAGAACAGGATGGAGGGCAAGGGGGGCTGGGGGGAGATGGTTGTAATCGGCTCTCATGGAAGAGAATGCAGCCGCCAAGATGCCAGCACGGGAAATGTGAGCCATCTGCAGAGGGAAGGAGTGAAAACCTGTCCCTCAGCACCCTGCCCACCCTTAAAATATTCACAGCTTACAGAACACCCCCTATCCCTCCCTTCACAAGGCCAATACAAAACAGATAGCCCCTCCACACTGGGAAGGCAGCTCTAGAAAGATGGAGCATGGTCCTAGCCTAGCAACAATCCAAGTGACCCTGGTGGTGATGGTGGTGGTGGGGGGTGCCTCCTTATCCCTGAGGCTCATTTTTCTCACATCTACAGTGGAGGTGGTATTTACAGGCGGGCTTAAGTACTCCTCATGGATCTTTTTTTCCCACATGTGCTCACTCTCACCCTGCCAGCTCACGGAGGACCAACAGCAGCCCTGTCATAACTTAGGTGTTACCCGGCCCCAGCCAGTTAAAGAAAAAAAAAAAAAATCCAGCTCAACCTGAAAATGTTCAGCCTTCCAGAAAAGCATGCCAGGCATTCCCATTTGATTTTATTATAATCACCAACTCCTGAATGACAATTTCTCCAACTGCCCAGCCTTGTCTGTCTTCCTATTTATAGTCCACAAAGACTGGTATGTTGTGGGGAATTGGAAAGTGTCCTAGCTGTGACTATGAGCAAAGGCGGGAGGGGGGAGAGAAGCAGCAGAAAACAAAGAAACAGAAAGAGAACTAACAAAGCTAAAACAGTGATTTCAGACACAAGCTATCAAATGCTTCTGATAAATTTAAAGAATTTTTCAATTTGGGACACCTGGGTGGCTCAGTTGTTAAGCGTCTGCCTTCCGCTCAGGTCATGATCCCGGGGTCCTGGGATCGAGCCCCACATCAGGCTCCCTGCTCAGCGTGAAGCCTGCTTCTCCCTCTCCCAATCCCCCTGCTTGTGTTCCCTCTCTTGCTGTGTCTCTCTCTGTCAAATGAATAAATATATAATCTTAAAAAAAATTTTTTTAATTTAATTTCTTTTTTAAGTAAATGCTACCCTTAACATGGGACTCGAACTCACAACCCCAAGATCAAGAGTCGCATGCTCTACCAACTGAGACAGCCAGGCACCCTAAATTTAAAAAAAAAAAAAAGTTAATTTCATGGTTCTGACTGGTAATGCAAACACTTGCCCTGAATTAGTTAGCACTCTAAGATTGCAAGTGACAGAAACAAACTTGTTGACTTAAGCAAAAAGGTTTTTGTTCTATAAAAACACTGACTTAATCTTGCAGGAACAGCCAGCCGCAGAACCAATTTGCAATACTTCACCCCAATTTCAAATTCCTAGTTTAGGGAATCTAGTGGACCTAGTCTGGTGAGGGTCCATCCACGGTCCGATCAGCAATGATGAGGCCAATGGGCAACCCAGCACAGCCAGGGCCCCACCCAAAGGAGGGTAGAGTAGGAGAAAATGGAACCCACAATTCCCAGTACTGACAGGTATCCAATAACCCATCACTCAACCTTCATACAAAACCACCACACATCTGGCCTTGGAGAGCAATTCTTCTTCTTTTTTTTTTTTTTAAAGATTTTATTTATTTATTTGACAGAGAGAGAGATAGCGAGAGCAGGAACACAAGCAGGGGGAGTGGGAGAGCGAGAAGCAGGCTTCCTGCCGAGCAGGGAGCCCGATGTGGGACTCGATCCCAGGACCCTGGGATCATGACCTGAGCCGAAGTCAGACGCTTAACGACTGAGCCACCCAGGCGCCCGGAGCACAATTCTTCTTTAAGAGAGATATAATGGAGGGGCACCTGGGTGGCTCAGTCGGTTAAGTGTCTGCCTTTGGTTCAGGTCACCAGGATCGAGCCCTACATCGGGCTCCTTGCTCAGCGGGGAGTCTGCTTCTCCCTCTGCCTGCGGCTCCCCCTGCTTGTGCTCTCTGTCTGTCAAATAAATAAAATAAATCTTAAAAAAATAATAATAATAAAGTAGGCTCTGTGCCCAATGTGGGGCTTGAACTCACGACCCTGGGATCAAGAGTCACAAAGAGTCACATGCTCCACCCACTGAGCCAGCCAGGTGCCCCCACATGCATTCTTTTCATAATTGGAAAGGAAATGGTTTAAAAGAAAGAGCAATTGCTTTGTACACTGGGGGAAAGTAGCATAATAGCACTTAAAGGAGACATACATTCCATATCAAAGAGCTTTTATGTGGATGTGACCTGCTTTGGTCAATTTAATCCAAAGAGAAGGAAAGGGAACCGAAACATTCACTAAGCACCTACTAAATGCCAGGCTGTGAGGGAAGAGCAGTAGAAGTGAGCAATTTTGTCTGTCTGGCAACCTGGCCCCCACGTGATGATGATGGTGGGACCACGGGCCATGGGGCCCTGTGGTGCCTGACCTGGACCCAGCCAATCCTAGTCCCCCGAGTGCAGTGACTGGTCAGGAGGTGGGCACGTGTGCCTAGCAGCGCCATTCAGAGGCCAGCTGAGACAGTTCAGGCCCCACGGCTGCTAACCTGGGACCATAGAACCTGGAGCTGCTGGTAGCCATCTTGGCAGGCGTCAGGGAGAACACGCAATGTGGAAAGAAAAGGTGAGGTGGACAGAGAAGAAAGCACGGTCGAGGTATGACCAGAGAAAGATGCTGCACTACTGTGCCCGATGCATTTCCACTTCTTCATCTCCCGGCTACGGGAGCCGAGAGCTGTTTGTTGTTTTCCTGTGTAAATGAGCTGGCATTCTCTGTCGCTTGCCATCAGGAGTTCTAACTGATTCAGGCATGGAGAGAGAACTCCCTTCTCACAACAGTCCTGAGGGAAAGCTATTAACAACCCTATTTTTTTTAAAGAGTTTATTTATTTATTCAGAGAGAGAGAGAGAGAGTGCGAGTAAGGGGGAGGGGCAGATGGAGAGGGAGAATCTCAAGCAGACCCTGCACCGAGTGCTCAGCTGGACACGGGGCTCGATCCCACGACCCTGAGATCATGACCTGAGCCAAAATCAAGAGTGGGATGCTTAACCAACTGAGCCACCCAGGTGCCCCTTAAAGACAGAAAAACTGAGGCTCAGGAGTAAAATAACTTGGGGCGCCTGCTAGAGATGGGACCACAGTGGGGCTCTCAATGACAAAGGACTGACAGGAATGTCACTGAGGCTTTGTGGGGGGGCGGGGAGGGGGGAGAACCTACAACAGGAACACTTTAGAGATTTCCAAACCTCTGATGTCCACCTGTGGGCATTTCTGTGGGAAATGGCCAAACCTGCAGCTAAGCGAAAGCTAACCAAGCCTCTTAGATTCAACGAGGAGCACGTTTGGGTGGCTCCTGGGACTGCGTCTTAGCTCGGCTGGTGACTTGCACAGACCTCTCAACAACCTCTGGATTTCTGTTCCCCACAAGTCACAACTTTGCCACAGAAGCTCTTTCCCTGGTGTTGCCTCCAAAGCTTCACCCACACGAAAGCTTTTACCTTCTCTACCCCAGGGATAGCTGGGTTGAAAGAGCCAATGCCTAGCACGAATGATACAAAGGAGCCAAACGAGAGGCCAGGGAGCCAGAGGGACAACTGTGAAGATGAGCGTGGCAGCTGACGACGGGAGGCCGTGGGCACCGAGCCCGCCACCCAGGTCCAGCCTTGAGCTGGAACGTGATTTCAGGCCAAGTGCTGACCGTTTTGGCCCTCTAGCTCCTTAGCTCTGAGATGAGAAGGCTGGCCTAGAATATCCTGAGGGTTATGCCCAACACAGGTTTTCCGTGATCTTCTCTCTCTGCATGTGCCAGTCCAGGAAAGGAATTGAAGGGGGGATCTGGAGTTGATTTGTGGGCAGTGAGAGGCAAGGCCAGTTTCACCACAGCTGGGGAGAGGACTTGTTGCTGCCGGTTCGGCCCCAGGGACCTCAGAAGAATGTCCATGGGCCCTATCTAGCCTGGAGAGAGGACCCGTACATGGCCAAAGCCCTCACCATCAGAAACCAGGATGCTGGAACTCCACTGTTTCTGGAATAACCAAGGTTACACACCAGGAAGCAAGGACAGCGCTCTCTATTCCCAGCCCTCAAGGGCCCAGCTGAGATGTGACAGAATGGGACTTTAGCAGCTGGGCTAATGCTTGGAGCTTTGAGCCCGGGTGTCCCCAAACCTGTTCTAACACCAGGGCACACAGACACGTCTGGAGACCTTGCAATAAAACTCAAGCACATAAGACATGGAACCCTTCTTTGTGGGGCTGCATCCCTGCCCTGGAAGAAACCCAGTGTCCCCGAGATGTCCCCCCCAAGATAGAAACGGCCTTATCACCAAGTTCTCACACATTTAGAGATCAGACTTTGAATCTACTTGCACTCTTCCAGAAAGAGATCTGTACATACAAAATTTTGCCTGCAATTTCAGGGATTCAAAGGCCAAAAAGCCCGTTCTTGGATTGTTATGGGGACACAGGGAGCTCCATGAGCATGGAGTAAGACCCTCTGTTTAATTCCTTTTTGACTCTATGCTTATTATAGAAGTTGAAAGTTTTGATATCTAAAAAAGTATAAAATCATAAAACTACCAAAACTTTGCACCCACACATATCCACTATTTGGTAAACATCCTTCCAGATTTCTCCACACCCAAACATTCATCCAAATGAGGTTGTCCTACCCACAGTGACTTTCTATCTGCTTACCGAGCATTTTCCCATGCCAGCACTGCAGTTCACTAGCTTTTTAAAGATATTTTTAAAGAACTCTAGGTTAACTGTCCAATCAGTGCTCGGGAGAGGAACTGTGAGGTTCCTCTCAGGGGCCCTCCAACGCAGGGACTCAGGTACCTCGCGGAAGCTGAGCTGGCCATCGAAGTCCTCATCCACTTCCTTGATCATGTTTTTCAGGCCCAGGTGGGTCTGGGGGGCCCCCAGCTTCTCCATCATCAGCTTCAGCTCCATCAGGTCAATGAAGCCGTCCCGTCCAGCGTCATACCTGCGGGGTCAAAGGAAGGATGCTGACAAGGGACCACCACGGCCAGGACCATAGGATACTTGTCACTCTCCCAAACACGTAATTCTTTTGGCCTCATTTACTGGAAAATAATTGTCACCTGCTGCTTTGCAGTGCCCACTTGGGTCACCAGATCAGAAGGGACCCCCTTCTTGAAACACCTTCGGGCACTGCACGACACGATTCAAAGGGGATCCTGTATAACATGGTTGTTGTCAGGTCTTGTATCCCCCTAACAAGGCCATAAGTTTGGGTCCCTGCCTCCCCCACTTCCACAAACCCCTCCGTTCTTCCTTCTTACTCTTTTTTTAAAGATTTTATTTATTTACTTATTTGAGAGAGAGTGCGAGAGAGTGGGGGAGGGGCAGAGGGAGAGGGAGAAGCAGACTCCCCGCTGAGCAGGGAGCCCAACTCGGGGCTCCATCCCAGGGCCCCGAGATCATGACCTGAGCCGAATCAAAAGTCAGATACCCGGGGCGCCTGAGTGGCTCAGTCGTTAAGCGTCTGCCTTTGGCTCAGGTCATGATCCCAGGGTCCTGGGATCGAGCCCCGCGTCGGGCTCCCTGCTCCGCGGGAAGCCTGCTTCTCCCTCTCCCACTCCCTCTGCTTGTGTTTCCTCTCTCGCTGTCTCTCTCTCTGTCAAAAAATAAATAAAATCTTAAAAAAAAAAAAAAGAGTCAGATACCCAACTGACTGAGCCACCCAGGCGCCCCTCTCCGTTCATCCTTCTGGTCTCCTGCCTATGGAAGCTGGTTCCCACCCTTGCATGCAGCTGTCCTGGCCCCGGCTCTCTGGCACGCTCATCTAGCCTCCAGGTCCAAACAGTCGCATCTCTGTGAGTGTCTGCTGAGAGAGGACCTGGCTCTGACCTGTTGGCCGGGTTTTACCACAGAGCCAGCATCTCTGCTGGTGCCCCTCCAGCCCCCCAGTTCCCTGCCTGGAAACAAACCCAGCCTCACCACGGAGGGGGGATCCTTCTTCAAGCTTCTGTCCTCTGCTTTCTGCCAACCTGTCCACCCCCTACTTCTCCACACACCTGGGCTGTGACAAGGTTTTCTTACTGACCCCCCAGCTCTTCTCCCTCCAAGTCCGTTCCATTTTCTGCTCCTCAGGGATCCTTGTTGTTCAGGTCTGAACACCTTGTTTACAAAGCAAATCAGTTCACAGCAGCCAAAAGGTGTAAACAACCCAGGTGTCCATTTCTGATGAATGGATAAACAAAATGCAGTATATCCATACAAAGGAACATGGTGTATTTATACAATAGGATATTATTCACAATAAAAAGGAGGGAAAATCTGACACATGCTACCTCGAGGAGGAACCTAGACAACATTACGGCAGGGCTGAGACAAGCCAGGCAGAAAAGAACAAATACTATATAACTGCACTTGTCTGAGGGCCCAAGAAGAGTCAAATCATAGAGACAGAAAGTAGAACAGTGGTTACCAGGGCCTGGGGAGTGACTGTTTCATGGGTTAGAGTTTCAGTCTGGGATGAGGAAAAGGTCCGGAGACAGATGGCAGTGAATATACACTGAACGGCACGCCTCATGGTCAAGGTGGCAAATTTTACATGTATTTTCCCCCACAGTAAAAATAGAGAAACTTATCAGGCTCCTTCACTATCTATCCCTCTCCCCACCCTCCCAACAACAAAAGCCCACCATTGTTGGCACCCACACCACCACCCACCAAGGAATGCAGCCTGTGGGCAATCAGAAATCTAATCCTGAGCGCTGGTGGTATTTTGAGGCCCACGTGGTCAGGCCAGAGATGAGGCCCAGTACTCCCCAGTGGGCTCTGTTTCAGCCACAGCAGCTGACTCATGCCATTCCTCCCACCCAGAATGCACCTCCCACCACCCCACTGTCCTCAGTGGCTTTTCTGTACCCCCAAGCTCAGGGAGCTGCCCCCTTCCTTCTCTGAGAGCCAACAGCCCCATTGTCAGTCCTCTGGTACTCAGCAGATGCCGCCTCCCCCTGCTGGGTATTTCCTAACACAGCAGCTCTGTGTTCCCACAATCCCTGAAAGGGGATCACAGTCCTCCCCAGCCTGTGAGTCTTCTCCACTCCAGGCCGGCCCCACACAAGGATGGGAGTGGAAGGAACCAACAGTATCTGGCCCCGGGAAGCAGAGCACAGTCTTCCCATGATGCACTTAAACTTTCCATGAACATTCCCAAAGAGCAGTAAGAGCTGGGCTCTATGCGTGGACATGACAGAGCTGGACTTGAACCAACACAGGGAAGAGCTTTCTGGCAAAAAGAGCCAACAAGAATAAGACCTGAGGTAAGAAGAGCTCTTACAAAGAGGCTGGAGGGACAGTCTGTTACAGGGAGTCCTAGTCAAAATAAACAGGCTTCTATAGTGTGGAACTTTCCAGAACCTTCCTATTGGTCATCTGAAACCTACCGCAGGAGAACAAAGCACACAGACTCATCTGATCACACAATCCTCTGTGTTCGGGAACTTTCCACTAGAAGTAGGCACGGCTCATCTTGGCAACCTGGTGTTCCAAGGAAAACACTTTGGGAAACCCCTCTCTGAACAATTCAGGGTTAGGAGGACAGGTCAGTTAAATTGCCACAATGGTACCAACCATGCTGGGATCTTAACTAAATGTCCTCTGCCCACCGCTCAGCAACTAGTGCAGGTCTCAGCCAAGTTTGCAGAGAGGAGGACCCGAGAGGAGTACTGAAGGGCGGTGCATCTAAGAGGTGAATCACTGGGGGCAAAAGCAAAGAGGGGTAGGGTCTCAACACAGAGGAAGAGGAAGAGAAAAGGGAGCAGGGGTGCCTGGGTGGCTCAGTCGTTAAGCGTCTGCCTTCGGCTCGGGTCATGATCCCGGGGTCCTGGGATCGAGCCCCACATCGAGCCCCACATCGGGCTCCCCGCTCAGCGGGAAGCCTGCTTCTCCCTCTCCACCCTGCCCCCACTACTGCTCTGTCTCACTCTCTCTCTCTCTCTGTCCAAGAAATAAATAAAATCCTAAAAAAAAAAAAAGAAAAAGGTTTGGAAACCGCCCTTCAATACACCTCTCTGTTCCTCCTCTCTGCAAACTTTCTGTTAGGCCCACAAGCCTGAGACATTCTCCAGGCCTAAGAAAAAGGAGAAATATTTCAGAAAGAGCCTCAGCAAAGTCTGGAAACAGGTTAAAGGAATTTAAAGAAATCTTTAAATGGGTAGAAATCTTTCAACGTGACCACTTTGGTGAGTCAGGGCCTGGAAGCAGAAGCCCAGCACCCCAGCGGGCAAGTCCCAGGTAGAGGGAAGGGGCCCAGGTGCCGCTAGGCGGGCCGGTCTGGGCGGTGCAGCGGGCCATCCGCCTGGCACAGAAATAAAGCCGGCGTGTAGATGTGGGGAGGGACATCTCCAAAGCCGAGCAGGGCCGGGAAGAGCAGGGTTCACTCCCCGGGACTCAGTAAAGGCCGCCTGCCTTTGTCCCTCCCCGAAGCACTGGCCGAGGGCCAGCTGTGGTAAGCCCTGGCAGGACCCTAAAGCGACACATGAGTGGTGTCCTCACCCCTCCCTGTGGAGCTTGGATTTATAACCGAGAAGTGCATCCTTCCCCCTTCAAAGTGACCCTCTCTACAAGGGCTGGTCCGTGGTCACTTCCTTCAGGGCCTGGCTTTGCAAGACAGGCAGGAAAAACCTCCCAGATCCCCTTTGTCATCTTTTCTGTTGTATCTGCTCCTCTCAAAGCACCCAGCGACCGTATGGGCCGTGCACGCCGTGGGGCTCAAAGCACCTAATAGCTCAAATTGGTCTGCTCTGCGGTTCTCAGCACATTGCCTCATATGCCCATCCTTTTCATCTTTACACCAGCCTTATAAAGAATTAATAGCAGCCGCCTGTGTTTCTGGTTTATCGAGAGCTTACTAAGCGTTGGGCCCTGTGCAAAATCACCTCGTTTAATCCGATAGTGCTGTGAAGTGGTCATTAGTCACCCCACTGGAAAGATGGGGAAAGCAGAAGTATGCGGTGAAGCCACTTCCTAAGGATGAGAACGAACCTGGGACTTCCCAGCAGACGCCTGGCTTTGCAGGGGAGCAGGGAAGGCAGGGATGGTCATTAACTGAATCTCTACTACATGCCCCACAACTCGGTGTGTGTGTGGGGGGCAGAGTGCACACTCAATGTCCCCAACAAACAGACCACTACTGGGACTGTCAGATTTACACCTTTTACAACTTATACCTGAAGACTCTGGCAGAAATGGTAGAGCCACACTGCTGAGCCCTGAACGTGCGTGGATTCTGATTCTGGTCTCAGAGACCAGAAATTAATTTTTTCATTAATTTAAATTTTAACCCAGATTTTTCTTATGGTGCAGCAGGCCGCTCACATATGCAAAGGCATTCATTTTGGACCAAAAGAATACCAGGGTTGCCATCTTACAAACACCTGGAGAAACAGTCTCACCAGGCAAGCCCTTCAAATAAATTTCATCTGATTCAACCCTCCAGCACTACTCTGAGGGGTGTACGACTGTCTGGCTTATGAAGACACGGGGGCCCACTGAGGTCAACCAGCCCAAGGTTAACCAGGAGGAAGACCCCTCGCCTGATGCCGGAGCCAACAGCCCGACTCCTGGGCTGAGCAACCCAGCCACCAGAGTTAATCTGGGGGTGGGGAATAAGACTTGATATTCAGGCAGTTCTAACAGAATGCCAAGGTTGCCCCTCAAAGCTAATGCAGAGAGATTCCCGGGGAAGTATGGTATTAAAAAGACAAAGGCCTTTCTGAAGGCTGTAGGACTTCATTATCACATCCCATGGTGGGTGTGGCTGCAGGAAGCTGGAGGTGACAGGAAGCAGAGACCCTCAAGGCTGGGCCAGGGGGCAAAAGTCATCTTGAGCATGCTCAGAGCCCCTCTCCACAAGCAGCCCAGTGTGGAGGCCCCATTAGACAAGGCCATGTGCCCACTGGCTAACTTACCCAACTTTCGGGTAAGTGCCTGTCGGAAAGGTGAATGCAGTCAGATTCCTTTCCTGCATTCTGGAAACCTCCTCTGCCTCCTCCCCCACCCCCAAGAAAATTCTATCAACTTCCTTTTGATTTGGAACCCAGCCCCATGGAAAGGGAACGGCACCTACAACAGCCTGCCTGGGTCAGACTCACCGACCAAAACACCCCCCAGGTCCCCAACCCCTGCCACCGGGGACAGAAAGCCTTTGCAGCCTTTGCCGGAATGGGGTGTGAGACCAGGCTTCAGGGGAAACTCCAGGCCCATCTGGGGCTTGCTTTCTCCCTACAAGCCTGGCCTAAACCTGCATTCCCCTCCCCCTACTTCAAACCATCAAAATATTCCCTTTCCCTCCCCACAGTTTCTGTCTTTCAAATGCTTGCAGGCTCCCTGGAGTCCCCTTAAGCCCTTGGCTCCTCCCCTACCAACACTGTAGCTCCTAATACCAGTTTTTTTCATTAATTTAAATTTTAACCCAGATTTTTCTTATTGATGGCAACCCAGGATGTTAAAGAAAAACCACCCAGAAACTCAGGCCCCTGCACTGCACCCTTGTTTGCTTCCTGGGGTGTCCTTCCAGCCCTCCTCTGAATTGGTGAACTTTCCCCATGTTTTTTGCTTTAAAAGATCCTCAGTCCCCGTCATCTTTATACTCTCCAGGATCTGCTAGGAGAGACTCTAGTCCCATCAGCCCTGGGGACAGCCCTGCAGACACGGGCCGGCGTTGACACCCAGCCCTGCCACCCGCTTGGGAGACACTCGGGCAGGGAGATAACACACCCACACTTAGCCCTGGCACCCAGTGAGCAGCCAAGGAGAGGAGCTATTTTTAAAAGGACTACCTGTCTGCAGTCATGAAAACGAAGACGGCTTCCAGGGCTCCTGCTCTGAAGAGCTGCCCTCTCTCGACTGGGCCTCACACAGCTATCAACATCTTTAGCATTCTGGGGGAAACCCAAATGCACAGCCTGCCCAGGCCTCTTATGCAGAATCTCCATGAAGCCCAAGCTCAGTGACAGCCCAGCCCAGCCTGTGTGAGGGATCCGGTCTCTTGCCAGGGCTCACTCAGAAAGGCTATGTACTGACCGGGGCCGTCACTGGATGGGGGGCTGGGGTGGGGGACAGGCTGAGATCCCTCACCAGCATGCCCACCGCTGTGGGTGCCGAGGCCCTGGGAAAGCGCCTGGCCTGGCCCCAGCAAAGGTCCACTAGGAAGGGGACAAGGGGACAGGGGCCGGTGTCCAGTGTCCACCCAGGGCTCAGCCCCTCCTGGTTCTGTGAATCACTTGCTCTCTCAGCTTCCACTGTGCAGAGCCCCTGGGTTTTCTTGGTTTTCCCCTCACCAGAATAATCCTGCCATTAAGGAAGAAAGAAGCCAGTCAGCCTTTGTGTGGCGGAGGCTCAGCCATCAGAATCTCCCCAGGGATCCCGGCGGGGTGGGGGTGGGGGTGGGGGTGGGGGGGCGGGTGGTTCGCAGGAGGATGGCAGTGCCCCAGAAAATGTCTTAGTGTTGAGAGGATCGCCCCAGCTTTTCTTTTACGTAGAAAGGCCTTGAATGGAAATCATGTAATGCCTTTTCCAACAGGCAGGCACAGGCTACTCTGGGTGTGGTCCCTAGGCCAGGGCCTCAAGGTCACCCAGGATTGTTAGAAATGCAGAACCTTGGCCCTGGCCCAGGCCGGCTCAATCAGAACCTACATTTTCACAATACCCTGTGGTGCCCAGGCACTTTCAAGTCAGAGAAGGGCACTGTGTCAGACTATCCCCAAAGCCAGTGGCCTTTCCGGGGGCGCCCTGGTTCTCCCTGTGGGTGTCTCAAACTGTGCCTATCCAGATGAGTCTCAGGATGTCCCAAGGTCACAGGGCTGTCGTTTCTCCTCCAAATTCCCCTGGTTGCCCAGTTCTCTGAGGTTCTGGTTTCCTATCTTTGGAGGGTCCTCCCTAGCTGTCAAGTCATCTTCTTTCTTCCCCCCCTTTTTCCCTCCCTCCCTTCCTCCTTCCGTCCTTCCCTCTAATTTGCTACAGGCTGGGAGCAGGCCCGGAAACCAGATCTCCAAGTGCGTTACAACTGCATGCAAAGTAAGAGTAAGCAGGCCCTGAGGAAGGGTTGCGGGGCGGTTCTGATGACGTGGGGACTCTGAGGAGTTAAGTCTGTACAAAAGCCTGAGCCCAGAGTCTTTGATTTCCCATCAGTTCCTGGCTCCCCAACCCGATTCATCGACTCACTCACCACCTGGCTCCCGTCTACCTGGGGCTTCTCCAGAGCAGAAGGAGAGCACAAAGAGCAGTCCCGGCGGGCAGGCAGATGTACAAAGAGGCTGTTGAGCACTGATCCGGCCGGAACGTGGGCAGAGCTGGAGTGGAGGGAGGTGGCTGGGGCAGAGGGG
Source organism: Neomonachus schauinslandi (assembly GCF_002201575.2). Taxonomy (NCBI): domain Eukaryota; kingdom Metazoa; phylum Chordata; class Mammalia; order Carnivora; family Phocidae; genus Neomonachus; species Neomonachus schauinslandi. The sequence goes on along the minus strand of NC_058405.1, from coordinate 185,748,042 downwards.
CAGGAACTAACACGAGCACACGTGCAGAGCCAAGGGAGGGGGCCACTGTCGCCAGTCCAGTCCAGAGGTGCCAGGATGTCCCAGAAGAGGGGAGCGGAGCTAACTCCCACGAGGCATTCTGGGAGAGCTGTGTCTTCCTAGGGGCAGTGGGGCTGGGGGATGGGAGCAACCTCCAAAGAGTGCGAACCACAGCAGTGACCTCACAAGGCTGCTTCTTCAGAACGACCTCTCAGCTCAGGGTGTGGGGTGGATGTTTCCCGGGGCTGGGGAGCACACACTAGTCCTAGCTATGGAGGGATGTAGGGAGGGTGATGGTGAGGTTGGGGGGTGGGGTAGTGCACAGCCTACGTCGGGGCGGGGGGGCTCACTTTTGGCAAATATCCTTCCTTTTCTGGTAGGAGGCCAGCACGTTTGCAGGCCGCAGGAGGCCGGTGGAGGTTGAGTCCCTCCCACCCATCAGCCACAGCATCCTGCAGCCTCGTTTCACACTCAGTGTCCGGCAGTTCATAAAGCAAGGTGGGGAGGCAGGACAGAGAGGCGCAGGGCCACCCCACTGTGTGCTCAGCGCCTCACAAGACATCAGAGGGGAGGCAGTGCCTTCAAGAGAATCCGGGACATCCGCTTTGTCCCCAATGCATGCAGGGGAGTGCACTGCCCGGGCCAGCCCCGGGGGTTCAGGAAGAGAGGGCAGGGGATGGCCTCCCAGGGCGGCTGCTCACCCTACCCAGGTCCCCCCACCCAGTGGGGGGCAAATAGGGAGGTTTCAGCTCCACGCACATCGTGCCACTGATGCCAGCAACCCAGTGTGGAAACAAAGCGACCGGAATCCCATGACCACCCTCAAGGGAACACGCCAGTGACAGCGAGACGGTAGGTCAGCATTGCGAGGTTCTCTGGCCACACTGAGGGCACCAATGCCAGGAACCCTCTGAGCAAGAGGGACCCGCTGGAGAGGGCTCGGCTTCAGAAAGCTTGACTCAGCAACACCAACGTAACAGGCACAGTTCGTCTATTAGAGCTCGGGGGCTCCTCCCAAGGAAGGCGAAGGACAGCAGTGGCCACAGTCCCCTGGCTCAAAGCCTGGTGACACTGTATGCTGTGTGTCCCTGGGCAAGTCACTCTAACTCTCTGGGCTTCCAATCCCTCCTCTGTCCAGTTGTTGCCAAGATTAAAGGAAGGCCAGTAAGCACTCAACTTACCAGGGAGGGCTCACTTTTTTAGTTTTGGCTGAAATTATCTCATTAAGAAAAAGATCCTAAGCCTGGGGCACCCTTGCTGGGCTTGGGTAAGTACAGGCGGCTGGGGACTCAGTTTGGGAACAGGGGTGGAGTGAGTGGACCTGGGAATTTAAAGTTCCAGGCAATCCATCCAGAGAGGAGAGGGAGGACCAGGGCGGTGAGGGCAGGGCACTGGCACTTAGCGTCCGGTGGGAAGCCTGCCCTGAGCAATCCCCAGTGGAGGCGGGGGGAGGCCAAAAGGGTTCTTCTGAGCGGGAGTGTCAAAATGAGCAAGGGTCAGTTCTTCGCTGTGAAGGTGCGGTCATGGGATGCCTCGCCTCAGCTCCCAACACTTCCTATAAAAGTCCTGAGGGGCTGGGAACAGGGCCAGAGGTGCCCCGGGAAACCTAATTCTCCTGGGAATTCCCAAGAGCCTTGTGGATCTCTGGGGACGATGCCCCCAAACAACCTGAGGTTCCACACCAACCCAGTCAGGCCTGGGGCAGCCGCGGCAGTGCCCTACCCCGCCCTCCACCTCAAACCCAGGAGTCAGAGAAGACAAATGGCAGGGGGAGGCCCCGAGGGAAGGGGAAGCCAGGGGCCCCAGGCCCAACCCAAGTGGACCGTGGGGGACTCAACCGTCCCTCCAAACAGGAAGGAAAAGCACCCAGGCTGGCAGCCTCTGGGCCGTGGGTCTCCCATCCCCACCCCACTACATCCCCGCCGGCCAGTCCTTTCCCTGCATCCCTCTGCTGGGCTGGCACCACCTTCAATCCAGCAGCCCCTTTGCGGGCCGAGGGACCTGCAGGCCCTCAGTGGAAAAAACATGGGCCTGGAACCAGAGGGACCTAATTCAGGCTCTGCCTGCATGCTGAGTGTTCACACGATCTCGGGGACAACCTGAGACTGTGCTCGCTTGCCCGTTTGCACACCTCACAGGCGTGCGTCTGTGTGGCTCGTGGTCAGCGGCGCTGCTAGAGGGAAGCACACAGCCCCGGCAACGGCCCCCCCGCCCCCGGTGGCCCCGTGGGCTGCGACACACCCCAGAGGCAGCAGTCAGGGCCACAGGGCAGCTCAAGGCAGAGCTCAAGGCACCCCTACCCTGGCCCTGGCCCTGGCTGGCCCTGGGGTGGGCGTGGGGACTGGAGGAAAAGTTAGCCTCATTCGGGCATGAAGAACCGGTCTCTGCTTTGCCAGAGCAAACTCTATGGAAAGGGAGAGGAATGTCACAAGAATCGACCACGACTAAGTGCAATCGATTGGAAATTGGGGGGTACGGGAGAGTCAGGGGGAAGGGATGGGCAACAGCCCAGTAGGAGCAGAGCCAGCGGGGGCAACCAGTAACAGAGGAGAATGCCCCAGCCAGCTGGGCTGGCCTTACGGGGTATCACGAGGAGCCTGGACCTCATCCCATGGGCAACTGGGAGCTAGTGAATGTTGTATGTTGTCCCCCACCCACAGAGGACTCTGAAGAGGGAAGCAAGGCAATGAGATTCGGGTTCTGGCAAGAGGTCACAACATGGAAGACGGATGTGGGGAGGCCAGCTGCCCCAGGCCTGGTTGTCCGGCAGCCTACGGCCTGACTAGGCAAGGATGGCTGAGATTTGGAGCCTGAGACGGGGGTAGTAATGACATTAATAGGAGGTTAGTGGCACAGGGAGCAAGAGTGTAGGCCTTCTGGGTTCAAAGCCCAGTCCCACCACTTACATGATGTGTGATGCTGGGTAAGTTCCCTAGCTTCTCTCTGCCTCAGTGTCCCCATCTGTGAAACGGGCGATGATAAATACCCACACACAGTGCTTCCGGTATGTAAATGCTAAGAGCAGTGCCTGCACACGTAGGTACTCGACAAGTGGAGGCTGTTCGGTGTTTTGGGGGGAGCCCAGCGCTCAATAAAGTTGACCATTGTGGGGTGGGGTGGGGGAAGCATGAGGCCCTTGCGGAGGGACAGGGAGACCCCGTCACTGAGGCCAAGCAGCGCAGCGCTGGGCAGGTTCGGGGGCCAGCACTTGTCCGAGGCAGAACTCAGCAGGTCCCCCTGGGCATAGAGCTGGGACGGTCTTGTCAGTAGAGGGTTGATGCCAGGCCTGCTGTCCCAGGCTTAAGAGTGTTCCCTGAGCAGCGCCGGGTGGCCTGGGGGGCCCCCTCGGCGGTGTCTTAACCCCAGAGCTGGCATCCGCTGCAGCCTCAGTCCATCCTTCCCATCAGGAAGGGGCAGCGGGGCCAGCCCTGGGGACACAGTTTGTAGGTCCTGGACGATGTCCTCCTACTTCCTGCAAATCTGATCCAAGCTGGCAGAAGGCTAAGCACCTATCGTCCCCCCAGAGGCAGCCATGCAGGGGGAGAGACCAGGCAGCCACGCCACTCACCATTTCAGAATCAGACCCCAGTACGACTGGAAGGAGTCCCCCACTCCTCACCCTGTCCCCCCGCCCACCCCCACTAAGGCTCTGCCTGGTCGGGAACCAGGAACCGGCACAAGGAGACTGCTGATAGCCCTAGCAACCCAGTCTTTACCTCCAAACCGAAGATTTTACCTCCATCCCACGGCATAGTGGGGCAGCCAGGCTAAGACTGAAAGACAATAAAACCAGGCCTGGGTACCCCTTCACATACCCGTCCACCCACCCCTCGCACAAGAGAGGGGCCCTTAGCAACACAATACTAGGAACCGCTAAAAGGAAGGAGGGACATCAGCGCCTAGTGACTCCCAGCCAAGATGGCGGCTGGCCCCAAGCACTCACTGTCTCTCCCCCGGGAGACCCTTCGAAAAGGAGAGGAATCAGAGATATAAGAGTCATGATGATAAAGAGAATACAGGAGGTTTGGGGAGGGGGGCTTGGGAAAAGGGAGGCATCAGCAAACAGGTGTCAAAGACAAAAAGCAGACTAGGAATATAACTGGCGATTCTGCCCAAGGAAGCCAGTTGGGCCCTCCAAAGCCAGAGGCGAGGTGGCGGTGTTCATCCAAGCTCTTTGTCAGGGGCAAGGGTTACTTGGGGCAAAAGTAGGAGCTTTACGGAAAGTTGGCCTAGGGGACAGCTGACCCAGACACAGCCCCCTCCCCACCCCCAAATACACAACACTCTTAGCTGCCAGGGATCTACAACCACAGGAAAAGAGAAATCAAAGGGGCTCTGGATTAAAATGGCGGCAGTGAGTGTCCCAAAGGAAAGACCTCTACATTCAGGCATCCAAGAGCTCCCAGTAATGGGCTGCTCCCTGCCTGGTCCCCAGAATCCAAGCCTGCTTCCGAAAGCCCGTCCCGTACATACAAAAACAAAGACGCCACGGTCAGGAAAAGGCCCAGAAGGAGCACTGTTGCGCCCCACCCCTCCCTTCCTCCCTTCCAGAACCCCCATTTTGGCCAGGTTCCTGCCCCTCAGGGAAGGGCAGTCACTGACTGGCCTGGGTGGGCCCATGACCCAGTGCCAGCCAAGGGGATGCCAGGGGCTGGCTTACGGGATCCGTCTGGGAAAGACTTCCTCATTGTTTAGAAGAACCATAGGGGGGCGCCTCGGTGGCTCAGTTGGTTAAGCGACTGCCTTCGGCTCAGGTCATGATCCTGGAGTCCTGGGATCGAGTCCCGCATCGGGCTCCCTGCTCAGCAGGGAGTCTGCTTCTCCCTCTGACCCTCCCCCCTCTCTTGCTCGCTCTATCTCATTCTCTCTCTCAAATAAATAAATAAAATCTTAAAAAAAAAAAAAGAACCATAGGTCTTGCCTGCGTCCGATTTTGTCACAGCTGTGTGTGACTTGGGGAGCCTGCCATCTTGCTACCAGCCCCCAGATGCAGGCAACACCAGGACTGGGGGTACAGAGGACGGGACCCAGGTCTCTGACAGCCGCCAAGCATGCCCAAGGACCACCTCTGTCCTCTGGACTCCCTGTTATACGACAGCATTCTCCACTGATGAGTTCAGCGCAGGGTTTTCCATCACTGGACTAACACGAGGAGAACAGCATAGGTAGTCTCAACACGCACGTTCAGGAACTGGCCCCTAATCTGATGGTGGTGGCCCCTAATCTGATGGTGGCGACCCCTCAGAAGAGAACAGCATCAGGCTTCCACCCCCCGAGTCACAGTATCTCTATTATTTTACAAGAGATTTTGAACAGGGACATCATACTTTTACAACAACAAAATATCATTTTCTTTTAGTTGTGAGAGTCTAGTCTGTTCCCTCCAAACCAGTGGGTCTCAGCTTCGGGGAAACGGGCCTTAAACCCTGTCGAGAAGCTGGATCCCCTCAGCAAGTGGGTGCCCGCAACTGGATACATGATTGCAGAGGCCCCGAAGATCTGAGGCGAAGAGCTCCTGCCCTAGCCACGGGGCTCAGGGAGGGTAGACGCCCAAGGCCAAGGTCTCTGCCACCAAGTTAGCTTTTGCTTTTCCTTTTCGTCTGGAGTTTTGTTTTGTTTTGTTTTTTTTAAGTCTTTCTAGGGCTTGTCCACAGCCTGGCTCAAACACCTTGGACCACCTCTCAGGGGAATTTACACCAAGGCAGCCCTTCTCAGGGGACAGTGAAACACCGGGGACCCCAGGGCCGGGGTGCCAACTGCTGGCCCCCTTTGCTGGCAGAAGAAGCAGATGCATTTGTGGCCAGGGCTCTGGGCTCCCTCCTCCGTCCCCTTCTGCTTCTGCCTCTTTTCTCCTCAGGCCCTGAGGCCTGCCTCAGGGAGTGAAAGCCAGAAAGGGGATGAGAGAGACCAGCCCCGATTCCCAGGGCTTGGGATTCAGAAGACTCTAGAGGGACTTAATTGCCTAGAACAGGGCCCGGCAAACTACAGCCTGCAGGTGAAATCCTGCGCCCCAAGTCTGATGGGAGCACAGCCTTGCCGGTGGGTACTGTAAATGGCTGGTTCTGCCTCACAGAGGTGAGGTTAGTCCCCCTGCAGCAGGGACCCGAGGACCCACAGGCCAAAGAGATTTACTGTCTGACCCCTTACTGAAGGAGTTTGCCCACCCGTGGCCTCAAAGGAAACTAGGTCAATTAGAAGGTCATACAGTCCATCCCCCAGGCTCCCAAAGTCAGACCACCTGCATCCCAGTGAAGCCCCCAGAGAAAAGGGCTTAACACCTTCCAGACAATTCTTTCCATTTCTCAGCAACTCCAAACATGAGAAAGCTTTCTTCTCTACATTGAACCAAAGCTGTAGTCTCCTCTCCTCGTGCCCGCCATGGTCGAGTGGGTCCCCACCGCACTCCAAGCTGTCAGCCGCCATCCTCCGCCTCCAGGACCCTCAGTCTCAGGGCCTTCAGTGCTTCCCTGTCTCAAGGACCTGGATCCCCTCCCAGTCCTGGCTGGCTGCTCTTCCCTGGCTATGTCCAGAAAGACCAGGACCCCCTACCCTGAATGCAGCAGCCTGGAGTCACAGTGCCCCCCAGCATCTTCACGGGGGCTGCTAGGCCACACGAAGTGTCTTGTACATGTGTGCTGGATGGCTTTTTCCACGGCCTGCATTCCTCCCTGTCAAGCAGCATCATTTAAATCCAGCTCCCGTCAAGTGTATTTGAGCTTCTCAAGGGTAGTGACTCCTCGGGATCGGTCTGCATAAGCAGCCCCCAGCAGGGGCTTCGCTGAAGGAGTGAAAGAATGAATGATGAATAGCTCATACACAGGAGATAAGAAGGAGGCCCATCATCATCATCATCATCATCATCACGGTACCCCAGCGGATTATGGTGAGCCAATGTACAGACATTGCTGGCCGTGGGACCCAGAGGTAGGAACACTGGGGAAGGGGTCACAAAATGTCATGCAGCCTCGGAACCAACGAGTCCATGTCTGGGGTCCATTTTCTTGGCAGGTCGCTGACCACAAATCAGCTTTCATCCTGCAGGATGGTGTGGTCCTTGCTCCTACGACTCAGAGGCCCCTGCACATGGGCCCTCCGAGGAGCACCTAGGATTTAGAACCAGCAATGCTCTTGGATCACCAACACTGACGGGACACAGGAGCTGAAAGGGGCTCTAGAGGCCGGATTACATGATGCGGGGGAGACGAGCCCCGAGTGTGTCAGGGTGAGCGTGAACGTGAGCATGCGTGTCAGCACGTGTGAGCGTGCGAGGGGGCACACGAGGCACAGATCTTCACGAAGCAGGAAACCGAAGGCAGACGTGTGCCAAATCTGGAGCATGTGCGGGGCCCCTCCACGGAGCATGTCTTCCCCGGCTCACAGACAGACCTGGCAGCCACACCTCCCAGGACCCCATTCGCTCAGCTCGTTTTTACAGACCCACTGGCTCAGCCGCATCACGAAACCACACGCCGAGTAGCCCAGTGGACATCAGACCCTCCTCCAACCCAACGGAAGAAGGTTATCTCTATCTACTAGCTGGACTCGGGGTACAACAGGGCTAGAGTATACATGAAGTTAGAGTCCCCTAGACCTCACAGCTTTGAAAGCAGGCACTTGTGACCTGAGCTTGCAAGGGAGAAGGGGAAAAAGGACTTTTTTTGCATAATATAAGATTTTAATAACTCACTGAATTTCAACCTCAATTGCTCAGTCTCAAATTCCTCATTCAAATTCTCATAGCATGGGAAGGCTCTGTAAGGAGGGTGGAGGAGACTTCCCAGAGAGAGACGTGGGCAACAGGGAAGGAGGAAGAAACTCCCTGCAAAGATCTCGCTGCCAGGAACTGCGGAATGCCCTTCCAGCCCCGCTCCACAGCGAGCAAATAGAAACAACCATGCTTGAACGGGGCTGAAAAACAGTTCTAGTTCCAAGTCAAGGTGCCTTTCTGCCGGAAGTCCAGGCCCCAAAGAAGCCAGCCAGGGTTCTGGCTGAACGCCCGCCAGGAATTCAGACGAGCCCAGGGTTCTCTCGCCTCACCCTCAGTCAGCCAGGGTCAAATGTGCAAAATCCAGTGCAGGTGAGGGAATGTCAAATCTAAGGCAGGTCACTGTGGACTGAAGCCGCAATCGGGGGTCAGAAGCTCTTGCCTTTCTCTAAGCAGGGAGGAAAGCACCTGGCTTCCACTTATTTTCAGGCACCTTTCCCATCTTCCACCTCAATTCACTCAAAAGATGCACCTGAGAGTGGGTGCGCTGTCTCTTCTCCCCCTCCCCCTCCTCCCCTCTTCCTCCTCCTCCCAGTAAACCTCCTCAACCTCACCTCTACAGCAAATGCCTCCCCTCCAAGTCTACACCCCTTTCTCCCTCCCTAGTTCCATAACATCCTCGCCTTTCCCGGGCTCAGCGGTGATGCGGGTGTTGGAGGGGCGGCCATGACGTCACCATTTTGGATTCTCCATAAAAAGACAACTCTCCCAGAGCCAAATGCTCCTCTTCCCACCCTCTCTTTGGGGAATTGGAGGACAAGCTCTGAGTATAGCTGCAAAAATATCGCAGGCACATTTCAAGTTGGCTGCATTTGGGTCCTGACCTTAAGTGGCTGCCCTCGGTACCTCCCTCTGCGAGAGGCCCCTGGAGAAGCCCGGGGGGTAATTAAAATTTCCTGTCTAGCCTTAACCTCCACCAGCTTGTGTTACAGCCCTGGACACACACACACAGAGTCAGTTTCTTCTGGGCCTTCTCGCTCTTCATTTAAAATCAGGCCACTGTTCTCTTGGCGCGGGCTATCCAGTAACACACTTGGAAATAAGAGGAAACTTTCTCTGGCCAGGCGGATGATGTCTCTGGCTTCCCCCACTCACTCGAAAATTCTCTTCCTCCTACAACACACCATTTGGGAGCCAGGCTCATGTGCGGGAGGTCCTAAGCATACGAAGACAAGTGACCCACAGTCCAAGACCCCTACATGCTCGTGGGCTGGGGAGGATCCAGTTTTTTCAGTTTTTTCCCAAACCTTGACAATGAAAGAAATACCTAAGCAAAACACTTTCTTTTCTTTCTTTCTTTTTTTTTTTTTTAGTAAAACACTTTCAAATAGGAAAATCAAATGTAAAAGATCAAAGCCCGTGTTCTGCAGTATCTGCATGAATCTCTCTAGCCCTGAACAAAAAGAATGGGCATACTTTGTACCATCAAGTCAGGTTCTGAGTGAACTAAGGTGACATCAGAGCCTGGATCTAGAAACTCTGATTAAACAGAAATTCTTGCTGAAAGTAAATGCACTCCTGGCATGCGTGGGGGGTTTTCCACTGGTTTTATGTTTTGTAGTTAAATGGCAACTCCATTTCATTACGATGGGGCTTTGGGAAGACTGATCCCCTTTCTGCTAGGGGTAGGGGAATCATGCTGGCTTTGTTTAAGGCTCTGACATCCCCAAATGTGGGAGCCTCCCCCTTCCCGCCCCCCACTCCCTCCACTCAGAAGGCCACGAGGAGCCAGTTATAGGGTCACATGGACGAGGCAACTCTGCTCGCTTGCAGTAACGGGTTGAATAGCCCATTCACAGCCACCCAGACCCTCAGACTGTGATCTTATTTGGAAATAGGATCATCACAGACATAATAAATTAAACTAAGATGAAGTCATACTAGATTAGGGTGGGCCCTAAATCCAGTGACTAGTGTCCTCACATCATCAAGAACACCATCACGAACACTTGACCGGACATTAGCAAGGTGGAGTTGGGAGTAGGGCCTATAAGCCGAGGCGAGCCAAGGCTTGCTGGTGACCACCAGAAGCTACAAGAGGAAGGATTTTCTTCCCTAAAGCTCTGTAGCTCACAGAGCCATGCCGAAACCTTGAGTTCAGGTGCCAACCTCCAGAAGGCCGGAGAATACATTCATGCTGTTTGAAGCCACTGGATCACAGTATCTTGTTAGAGCAGCCCTAGGACACTCCCCTCCTCCAGCAATGGAGCGAGCAACTCCCATCAACAGAGCCTGGAAGGGCAATAAGGAAGGGCGCAGCCCCAGCGGGACCAATTACTCAGCAAGCGGCCAGGGCACCGCTCTCCAGCTTGTGGAGAAGGATAATTCAGACATTGCAAAGTGGTTTTGGATTTTTTTTTAAAGATTTTATATATTTATGTGTGTGTGTGTGTGTGTGTGTGTGTGAGAGAGAGAGAGAGAGAGAGAGAGCACCAGTGGGGGGGGTGCCCAGAGGGAGAGGGAGAAGCAGACTCCCCACTGAGCAGGGAACCCGACACGGGGCTCAGTCCCAGGACCCCGAGATCATGACCTGGGTTGCAGGCAGACGCTTAACCAACTGAGCCACGCAGGTGCCCTGGTCAGCAAAAAAAAAAAAAAAAGACAACACAAAATTTGCACATCCACCCCAATGACAGCTGTGTGATCATCTGAAACTGAGTGACGCAAACCTCCTGGGCCCTCACCGTGGGCCCAGCACGGAGCTAACTGCTTCACATGCATTAGCTTATTTAATCTCCACAGTAACCCCACAAGCACCGTACTGTTCTATCCTCACTTGACAGAAGGGGAAACCGAGGCACAGAGCTTTTCAGTAACCTTCCAGGTAGCAAGCGGTAGAGTCGGGGTCTGAACCCAGGAAGGCTGGCTCCACGTTCCAGCTCTTCACCGCCTCGGCATTGCTTCTGCAGTGGGTTAAGTCTGGAAAGCCAGGCGATGGGAAATAAGCTGGGATTTTAACACGCTTAGGCTTTTATTTATTTATGTGTAGAAAAGCAAAGGAAAAAGGAAAAGGGACAGGGACGCCTGGGTGGCTCAGTCGGTTAAGCGTCTGCCTTCGGCTCAGGTCATGATCCCGGGGTCCTGGGATCGAGTCCCGCATCGGGCTCCCTGCTCCGCGGGGAGCCTGCTTCTCTCTCTGCCCCTGTCTCTCTCTGTGTCTCTCATGAATAAATAAAAAAAATAAAATCTTAAAAAAAAAAAAAAAAAAAAGGAAAAGGGACAAAGAGGCCATGCTTTGGTTGGGGACAGAAGCACGGTAACGACCAGCACGGGCAGGACGGGTCCTCACAGGGCAGGAGGAGAGTCAGGGAGGGCTCAGAGGAGGGGGGGCAGTAAGGGGTTTCCGGGCCCCACCCTCCGGGAGCGGCCGAGGCAGCTGCAGAGAGGGGTCAGTGCGGGAGTGGGCATGGGGGCAGAGGAGTGAGCCATCGGGTTAAGAGGACCTACCTATGCATAGCTTAAAAGTTGCTGGGTTGTATTTTTTTTTTTAAGTCATGTAGGACAGCAGGAAGAACCCATGAAAGAGGGCCAGCAGGGAGTCAGGGCTGGGCTGTGGGCAAAGCTGGGACCAAGAAGCTCCTCAGCTGGCAGCAGAGGACCAGCCTCAGGCCAGGCGGCAAATCCCTGAGTGCCAAGCCCCACAGCAGCCTTTCTGGGTGCGTGGGGGCCCAGGGCCTGCCCCAGCCTGGGCAAGGGCAGCCGGGGCAGGTGGCCCCTTGGGCTGATGGGCTCAGGCAGAGAAGGTCCCAGAGCCAGCTGGCTATCTGGAGCAGGGGTGGAGGTGGCAAGAGGGCAGGGAGCCGGCGGTGGTTGGCAGGGGGACTGGCCGGACCTAGTGACCACAGGCACGGCAGGGCCCCTTCACAAGATGAGAGGTTGGTCCATCACCCAGTGTCACTGTCACATGCTGAGCTGTGTCACAAGTAGCCGGGGAACAAATCTCCCAACCCAGGGCCCGTCGACCCTGGTGGGGTAGGGACAGCCAAGTCCCAGCTGCCTCCCAGGTGTGGGAAACGGGCAGACGCATCCAGAGGGAAAACCAATGAATTCAGAGAGTGGGTGCTGAGTCTGTGGAAGCTCGGGGGTTGGGGCCATGCAATCCCTGTTTCTGTGGGGTGTGGGGAGCCTGAAGCTGGGGCCGGGCACAGGGACACAGGGCTGGAGCCTAAGTGGGGGCACGATGTGCAGCAAAGGGCTCCCCCCTTCCAGGTCACATGCCATCTCAGCAGGTCACCCGTTCATCTCCCCAAAACCCGTTGAAAGGAACAACCGCCCCCATTATACAGATGAAAGGACGGAAGTGGTTAAGCAACTTGTCCACGGTCAACAGTCACAGCTAATGACCCCGGAATAAGGGAGCTATGTGCCCACCCTCCCCACACGCGTGATGCATAACTGGGTCTCGACACCAGGTTCAGGGGGGCCTTTCCGAACACAGTGGGGGAAGAAAGGCAGCACTTTTCAGCGGCCCCTGCCCCGGTGGCCATAGCAGCTACCTGGCCCTCACGAGAGGGTAGCCGTTGGGCCCATCTCACCAGTAAGAGAACCAAGACTCTGAGGGATTATGCAGCTTGCCCAGGGTCACGGATCCTGGGCCCTGTCAGCCCTATGTCTGTCCGAATCCAGAGGAACACTGTTCCCCTTGCCGAGCTGCTGTCTCCGGCTACTGCTCAGCTGACTCTAACCGGAGGGGCCATTCTGCTTCTCCCGCCTTCTGGACACAGGGGGGTGATTCCCAGGAAGGCTTCTATGCACCAGCTTGGGCCTCAGATCCCACACCCTGATGACAGGAGCTGCCAGTCCTGCGAGAGCACACTCATGGCTGATGGGGAACAAAGCAGCAGGCCTGAGCCTGCCCACAATCTGGGTCCAGGGTGACCCATGAAGGTCATTCACAGCCAAACCAGCACTTGACCCTCCTTCCTCAGTAAGAGCCCCAAGATTTGCCAGTGAAAGCCATTCTTCCCCACCGCCAAGCTCCTGCTGCTAGGGGTGGAGGCCGGACTCCTCACTGCAGGGGTGGGGCACGTGGCTCAGTCCTGGCCAATCAGAGCCACAAGTCCCCCTGGCCACAGCAATTGGTTCAGAGCCAGTAAGAAACAATAGTAAAGCTAAAAAGAGAGAAAGAGACAATAAGGCCTTTGCTGTGGTTACTCTCCCTCCGGACTTACTGGAGCTGCTGTGGCCAGCCTGCCACCATCAGGGATAAGCCACCTGAGAATGGGGACAACAGAGAGAGGAAGCTGGCTTAAGAAAATGAGAAACTAAGCACTGATAGCATCATCTGAGCACCTAGGTCCAGCCATTCCTGACACCAACTGTGAGCCAATTAACCTCCTTCTCGTTTATGCCAATTTGGTTGAAAGTGACAGAAAACGCAACCTAGAATTCGGCCTGACACCACAGCTCTGGAGAGCTATCATGTAGTGCCATGCGCAGGTGGGGACCCCGGACCACACACTGCCGTCCCTTCAGCTTGACCCTGTTTCCTCGTGGATGCCGCCTCGCTTGAAGACCCTGTGTGGACTCCCTGTATTACCCTTAGGCAGCCAACAAACCAACCAACCTATCCTTTCACAAATTGCTCTGCAGAAAAAAAAGCAATGGCATAAATAAATAAAAGAAGCCCAAGTCTATACCTCAAAGCAACCTGAAGGTGGAGGTCCCCGAGATGCAGCGCCCTCCAATCCAGCTGGACTGGGAGGAACTGCTGGGACATGGGAGCAAAGAAGCCAGAGCAGTCCTCCCGGGAAATAAATCAAAGGGGCTCCCACAAACCATTCACCCATTGCTCTTCCATCTCCACCCCAGACACACCCCCCCCAACTCAGCCTTCCCTAATTACCCAAACTAGACCCACCAGGTGTGAACACCAGAGAATAGTGCCAGGAAGCCAGGGAAATCAGGGTGTGGGGGAGGCAGCGGAGGCGGGAAGGCAGAGGAGGCAGGGAGGCTCCCCGAGCCAGCCTCTGCTGACCACAGAGGCCAAGGCTGGACGGCAGCCCAGCCTCAGGAAGGGGCCAACGCTCTGGCCACACAGTGCCCGCCACAGAGCCTTTAAATAGAACCTCCACGCGGGAGGACAAACACATTCCAAGCGCTTTTAAAAACGCCCCAAGCATGACCTGGCCAGAGGCCTCTGCTCCCCCAGGCATTTTTCCGGTCTTGGCCCAATTCTGGAAATAATATTAATAGCTTGGTTAGGAGCTTTAGGGTGTGCAAAACACTGTATGGCCTTAAAAGGCAGGGACGATTACTGCCCTCACCCTCCAGATGAGGAAACTGAGGTCCAGGGACCTCCCAGAATGCAAGGCCGAATAGTGGGGGCTCTCTACGCTGCCTCCAACGCCCAGCAGCTCCCGGGCTCGGCGGGGCTTGCACCGCGGGACGGGAGCGAGCCCCCGTCCGACCGGCTGCTGGCTGCTACGTCCGGTTCCGACGGGCGCCTCCTGCCCAAAACGCAAGAAGGGGTAGAGCAGATATGGCGACGCCGCCGGGACGCTCCCTGGACACACTCGCCCCAGGAACGTCCCGATCTTTTGCAACGAGTTTAACCAACTCTCCGTTGTCAGCCTCTGTGGGTACGTCAGACCCCGCGCGGCAGCCAAGGATAACTTTCCTCTTTTGTTCTAAAAGATAAAAGGACAATGGGGCTAATTTCTCCCTGGGGAGATAAAGTTAAAGCTGGCAGGTGAGGCGCTGTGCGACTCCGTTTCCTAGAAGCTGCGCGGCGGGCACATCTTGCCACCAGCGGCGGAGGGGGCGGGACCGGCCGTCGGGACCCGCGCCCTGGGACTCAGGGGAACGTCTGAGCTCAGTCCAGGAGAGCTGCGGCCACTGCTCTCGGTGGCCGGGCCAGGTCTCCCCCCCCGCCCCCCGCCGCGCCGACACTGGCTCCGGGCGCGCAGGATCTGGGGGCGTGGGTTAAATGCTAAGGGCACCCCGCATCTCCTAAATTATCCCACCCTGTCCCACCAAAGCAGAACCGGGACTCCGGGCCAGAAAGACCCGCCCACCGCCACCTCCCCGCTCCCTCCCTCTCGGGTCCCCGGGTGCAGGGTCCTCCGGGGCGCACGGCGCAGGGCGGCGCGGGCGCTCACAGTTTGAACTTGCTCTCCAGGTCCTTGATGAGGCGGCGGCTGAACTCGGGGAACTCGGTGTAGGGGTTGAAGACCTTGCAGCGGCGAGGCCGCGCGGTGCCCTCGTTGATGTCCAGCCGTCGGGTCAGCTGCGCACTCAGCTCGGCGTCCGCGCAGGCGGTGGGCGCCCAGGCGGGGGACTCGGACTCCGGCTCCCGCGCGGCGAAGGCGCGGGGCGCGGGCTGGGGGCGACCCTCCTCCGCCTCCTCCCACTGCAGTCGCCGCTGCAGCTTGAGCGCCAGCTCCTGGCTGGCCATGGCGACGGATCTGGGGACCAGGAGACGCGGAACTCGACGCGGGGACTGGCGGACTGCGCGCTCCTCGAGGGCTCGCGGCTCTGCGACGCTCTGCCCCCGCGGCCGGAATCCCGCGGTTGGGTGGAACCGCGGGCGGGAGAGGGGGGCGGGCAGGGCGGGGCGGGGCGGGGCGGGGCCGCGGCTTTAAGGAGGCGCGGCGGCTGGAGGAGCCGCCCGCCCGGCCACAGGCCGCAGGTGTCCTCGCGTCCCAGGGACGCCTACCCGGCTGCCCGCTCCCCGGGACTCCGGACTGGAGGCTGACCGCCCCTCAGGACGGGAAGTGGACCCTCCGATCAACTCCGACCTTGCCGCGCACGCCGGTTCGGAGGGATCCGAGGGACCCTGCGGTCCCCGGGGAAACGGCAGCGGGAGAGTTTCGCGACCGTTCGGGCGGTTCCTCTCTCGTTCCACAGACGTACCCCGACTGGAGGTGCTCGCGGCCCAGGACAGGCCGGAGGTGGGATAAACCGAGCGCCCCCGGGTGACACCCACGCGCTCCCGTGGCTGGCACCCACGGGTCGCGAGGTCTGGGAGTGGGAGGCGCCCGCAGGGAGTGGGGAGCTGCGTTTCTAACATTTCATTGAAAATAAATGTTGCTTAATACATTAGATGTTAATTAAAAAAATAATAAAAAGAAAAAAATGAAATGTTGCTAAAACATACCAAAATTACTAAAAACAAATAAGCAAACAGGAAAGAGAGCAAACAGGGGTAACAAAACTCGTGGCTCCCCCAGAGGCGAGACACCCGCGTGGCTTCAGGGGCTCCAGCTTTTTCTGTGAAACACACAAGAAAAGAAAAGGAGGCTCAAGAATAAATAAATAAATCAGCATTTTTAACAAGCGGGTAAAACAAGTATAGTCGTCATTCTCCCCAAGGAAGGCTGATGCAGATGGCTATTACATCAGCCAAGCGTTGTAAACACCGGTCTGCCCCAGCCTGGACTCTCTCTGCTCTGGCCACCTGGTGGGCTGCTGACCCCAGCTTGTGTGTGACCCCAGCTGAGCTGCGGCCTGCGGGGGGAAGGGGGGGGGTTGGGGTCATCTATAGAAGCCTCATGAGAAAAAAAAGTTATTTAGGGGCACCTGGGTGGCTCAGTGGGAAGAGCCTCCACTCTTGATCTTGGGGTTGTGAGTTCCAACCCCATGTTGGGTGTAGAGATTACTTAAAAATAAAATAAAATCTTAAAAAAAAACCCAAAAACCTAATAGCTTTGCCTTTTCTTTCACTTGTGAATAGAACATAATATTGAAGATTCTCATGTTACTGAGAGTGGATTTTTTTTTTTTAAAGATTTTATTTATTTATTTGACAGGGAGAGACACAGTGAGAGAGGGAACACAAGCAGGGGGAGTGGGAGAGGGAGAAGCAGGCTTCCCACCAAGCAGGGAGCCTGATGCAGGGCTCCATATGGGGCTCCATGTGGGCTCGATATGGCGCTCGATCCCAGGACCCCGGGATCATGACCTGAGCTGAAGGCAGACGCTTAACAACTGAGCCACCCAGGCACCCCTGAGAGTGGATTTTGAATGCAATTCAACTTTGTCATTTAAGTGTTTCTAAAGGAGGAAGCACTCTTTTTTACAGCTTTATTTCATGTTTGGACATGGGCAAGTACCTGTGATACCATCACTGTGATCGAGGTCATAAACATATCCATCACCTCCAAAAGTTTCCTTGTGTCCCTCTGGTTTTTGTTTTGGGGAGGGTTTGGTAAAAACACTGAATATGAGATTTACCCTCTGAGATTTTAAAGGCCATTTGTTACTACATGCTCTATGTTGGACAGTGGATCTCTAAGGAAATACTTTTTGCTTGATGTGCATATGCAATATGAGCTGTCATCTGGGTGCCATTTAAAAGGCTTATCACCTGCAAGGGACAGAGTTTGGTGGCTGTGCCCACCAGGCATCCCCCAAGCTTCCTTGCCACTGAGGTAGTAGAGGAGGATGGAACACCTCCTAGGCCATGCCCACCCCTGGCAGCAAAGCCGCAGATACCCATGATGCTCCCCAGGCAACACCTAGCCACGCCTAAGAATGAAGTCTCAATATCTCACTAGTGACCCAAGGTGAGTCACCGTCACTGCCATGGCTTGGAAAAGCCCTACTCCCCATCTCCCCTTTTCCAGTGTCCAGCTGGGTACCTGACACACTCAAAACATGATTGCTGAATGATGGGTTAACATCAGTATTTACTGTGCAAATATGACCTACGTTTTGTAAAATAAATTTTTTAAAGATTTTATTTATTTATTTGACACACTCAGAGAGAGAGAGAGAGCACAAGCAGGGGGACCTGAGGCAGAGGGAGAGGGAGAAGCAGGCTCCCCACTGAGCAGAGAGCCCGATGTGGGGCTCGATCTCAGGACCCTGAGATCATGACCTGAGCTGAAGGCAGACACTTAACTGACTGAGCCACCCAGACAGACACCCCTGTAAAATAAATTTCTATATAAAAAAGAGTAAAGGGAAAGGGGCCAAATTGTGAACATTGTAAATGCTGGAAGTCAGATCATTTCCATTCTCTTTTTTAATTCTCATTTTTCTGAATTTTTTATAGTGAGTGTATAAACTGTTATAATCAGAAAACAAATGTTATTGTTTATAATGACAAGGTGCCAGTGCCTGGGTGGCTCAGTTGGTTAAGCGACTGCCTTCGGCTCAGGTCATGATCCTGGAGTTCCTGGATCGAGTCCCGCATCGGGCTCCCTGCTCGGCGGGGAGTCTGCTTCTCCCTCTGACCCTCCCCCCTCTCATCTGCTCTCTCTCATTCTCTCTCTCTCAAATAAATAAATAACATCTTTAAAAATAAATAAATAAATAAAATAAAATGACAAGGTGCCAGAGGGTGGATATTTGCTATAGAGCAGCTGGAAAGTGCCTTACCCTATGTCATCCCATGAGCTTGTTAACCTTCCTCCCGGGAGGCCAAAGGGTGATCTGCATTTCATAGGGAGACCAAATGTGTTTTAACTCTTTTGCACAGACTTCTTTTTCAGTGATTGCTGCGTAACAAACCATCCCTAAACCTGGTGGCTCTAAACATTTACTTTGCTCACAAATCTGCAATTTGGGTAGAGCTTCATGGGAAAACTGTCTTTTCTGATCCGTTTGACGTAAGGAAGATCAGCTCCAAGGCAGGGGGCAGGAATGAATCTGAAGACTCATTCCCTGGGCGCCAGGGTGGCTCAGTCATTAAGCGTCTGCCTTCGGCTCAGGTCATGATCCCAGGGTTCTGGGATCGAGCCCCGCATCAGGCTCCCTGCTCAGCGGGAGGCCTGTTTCTCCCTCTCCCACTCTCTATGCTTGTGTTCCTTCTCTCACTGTGTCTCTCTCTGTCAAATAAATAAATAAAATATTTAAAAAAAAAAGACTCATTCCCTCACAGACACAGAATTGATGGGGGCTAATGCTTGGTTCTTCCTTAGGGCTGTTGGCTGGAGCACCTACACATGGCCTCTTCATTCATATGGCCTAGGCCTCCTTATAACATGTTGGCTGGGTTCCCAGGGCAGGCTTGTAAAGAGGGAATTGTCTTTTCTCTTTTTTAAAGATTTTATTCATTTATGGGGGGAGAGGGGGTGAGGAGCCGAGGGAGAGGGACAAGCAGACTCCTTGCTAAGCACGGAGGCCGAAGCAGGGTTCAATCCCAGGACCCTGAAATCATGACCTGAGCCGAAATCAAGAGTCAGATGCTTAACCAACTGAGCCACCCAGGAGCCCCGAGGGAGTTGCCTTTTATGATGTAGGCTCAGGAATCACACCGCTGAACTCTGTTGGTCAAGGCAGTCACAAGGTGAGGGAATATAAATCTCCACCTCTCACTGGACAAGGACAACATCAGATCTAAGAATAGCCAGTGAGATGGAATACATACTATTGCGGCCATCTTTAGAAAATACAATTTGCCTGTTCTCGCTCTGCAAATCCCTGCGGGATTGAGTCCTATCCCAGTTCTGTGGCATCTGGACAAGAACAGATATGTTTTTCAGGCCGGATGGGTTGGCATAGGTCTCCAGGCCCTCTGGGAAGGGCTGTCCTGCGAGTCACAAAGAAGATGGAATGAACTGACTTCCAGAAAGAGAAAAACCTTTCCAAGAGAGCAGAAAGCTGGGGACACTTCCATCCCTGGAGGCATTCTGCCTCCTGCTTGTGCTTGCATTACCAACTTCTTTAACAAGTCAAAATCTCAGGGCTCTGATTTGTTTTAGAGGAAAATGTTTGGGGGTACCTGGGTGGCTCAATCAGGTAAGCATCTGACTCTTGATCTCAGCTCAGGGCTTGATCTCAGGGTCATTAGATCGAGCCCTGCATTGGGCTCCACGCGGGGCTGAGCCTACTTAAAAAAAAAAAAAATTTATCTTTTAAAAATTAAGTCATTGTTGGGACGCCTGGGTTGCTCAGTTGGTTAAGCCTCTGTCTTCAGCTCAGGTCATGATCCCAGGGTCCTGGGATCAAGTCCCACATCGGGCTCCTTGCTCATCAGGGAGCCTGCTTGTCCCTCTGACCCTCCCCCACTCATGCTCTCCCTCTCTCATTCTCTCTCTCTCAAATAAATAAATAAAATCTTTAAAAAAAAATTTAAGTCATTGTTGATGCCATGTCCTCTTTCCAAGTTTCTTCATGCCATCCCTCATGTGGGCTTGTGGGGTGTGGTCTTCTAGGCATTTCCATTGCTATCAGGGCTTTCTGGCCTGGCCCTTAGAATGTTCCAGTCATTGTCAAAGCCTCAAGAAAGTGTGATGAGAAATAACTGTTGGGGTCCATCGTTGAGCAAGTGGGGCTCACTGACAATGGGGAAAAGACAGTCTCCAGCAAGTGGTGTTGGGAAAACTGGACAGCTACATGTAAAATAATGAAACTGGACCACTTTCTTACACCATATGCAAAAATAAGCTCAAAATGGATTAAAGACCTAAATGTGAGACCTGAAACCACACAATCCCTAAAAGAACACATAGGCAGTAATTTCTTTGACAGCAGTCATAAAAACATTTTTCCAGGGGCGCCTGGTCGGCTCAGTCGGTTAAGCATCCGACTCTTGGTTCCAGCTCAGACCATGATCTCAGGGTCCTGAGATCAAGGCCCCGAACAGCTCTGGGTTCATCAGAGTCTGCTTGAAATTCTTTCCCTCTTCCTCTCCCTCCCCTTTTACCCCTCCCCTCAGCTCACATGCACGTACTCTCCCTCTAAAATAAATAGAATCTTAAAAAAAGAAACATTTTTCTAGATGTGTCTCCTCAGACAAGGGAAACATAAGCAAAATTAAACTATTGGAACTACACCAAAATAAAAAGCTTCTACACAGGGAAGGAAATCATCAGCAAAACAAAAAGGCAACCTACTGAATGGGAGAAGACATTTGGAAATGATATATCTGAAAAGGGGTTAGCATCTAAAATATATAAAGAATTTATACAACTCAACACTAAAAAAACCCCCAAATAATCCAATTAAAAATGGGCAAAGGATATAAATAGACATTTCTCCAAAGAAGACATACAGAAGGTCAACAGACACATGAAAAGATGCTCCATATTTATCAGCAGGGAAATGTAAATCAAAACCACGATGACATATCACCTTACACCTGTCAGAATAAAAAACATAAGAAATAACAAATGTTAACAAGGTAGTGGAGGAAAAGGAACCCTTGTGCACTGTTGGTGGGGGGTAAATTGGTGCAGCCACTATGGAAAACAATATGGAGGTACCTCAAAAAATTAAAAATGCCTGGCTCAGTTGGTAGAACATGCGACTCTTGATCTCAGGGTTATAGGTTCGAGCCCCACATTGGGGGTAGAGACTACTTAAAGAATAAAAAATTTTTAAAAATATTTTATTTATTATTTAGTTAGTTGACAGAGAGAGAGAGAGCTCAAGCAGGGGGCGCGCCACCCAGGTGCCCCTAAAAAATAAAATCTTAAAAAAAATTAAAAATAGAAATACCATATGGTTCAGTAATTTCACTACTGAGTATTTACCCAAAGAAAATGAAAACACTAATTCAAAAAGATATAAGCACCCCTATGTTTTTTGTTTGGTTGATTTTGTTTTTGTTGTAAAGATTTTATTTTTATTTTTTAATTTTTTTAAACAAGATTTTATTTATTTATTTGACAGAGAGAGAGATAGCGAGAGCAGGAACACAAGCAGGGGGAATGGGAGAGGGAGAAGCAGGCTTCTTGCCGAGCAGGGAGCCCGATGCGGGGCTCAATCCCAGGACCCTGGGACCATGACCTGAGCCGAAGGCAGACGCTTAACGACTGATCCACCCAGGCGCCCATGATTTTATTTTTAAATAATTTCTACACTCCACCTGGGGCTTGAACTCACAACCCCAAGATCAAGAGTTGCATGCTCCACTGACTGAGCCAGCTGGGCGCCCCTGCACCCCTATGTTTATTGCAGCATCGTATGCAATAGCCAAAATATGGAAGCAATCCAAGTGTCCATCAATAGAAGAATGGATAAATAAATGTGGCGTGTGTACACACACACACACACACACACACACACACACACACACACCGGAATATTACTCAGCTATAAAAAAGAATGAAAACTTGCCATTTGCAATAACACAGATGGATCTAGAAGGTACAAAGCTAAGTGAAATAAGGTAGCCAGAAGAAAGTGATTTCACTCATATGTGGAATTTAAGAAACAAAAGGGCAAACGAGGGAAAAAAAGAGACAAAAAATCGGGCTCTTAACTACAGAGAAAAAACTGGTGGTTGCCAGAGAAGAGGTGGGTGGAGGGGATGGGTGAAACAGATAAAGCAGATTAAGAGTACACTTATCTTACAGCCATTTAAAAAAATTAATTAATTGGGGTGCCTGGGTGACTCATTCGGTTGAGTGGCCGCTGTCGGCTCAAGTCAAGATCCTGGGGTCCTGGGATCAAGCCCCAGGTCCCTGCTCAGCGGGGAGGTCTGCTTCTCCCTCTCCCTCTTCTCCCCCCCGCCCCTGCTCATGCGTGCTCTTGCATGCTCATGCTCTCTCTAAAATAAATAAAATCTGTTAAAAAGATTTAAGTAATCTCTACATCCAATATGGGGCTTGAACTCACGACCCTGAGATCAAGAGTCTCATGTTCCCCTGACTGAACCAGCCAGGAACCCCAAGAGTACACTTACCTTGATGAGTACTAAGAAATGTATACAACTGTTTTGTTTTTTTGTGTTTTTGTTTTTAAATATTTTATTTATTTATTTAATTGACAGAGAGAGAGAGAGAGACAGCGTGACAGGGAAAACAAGCAGGGGGAGTGGGAGAGGGAGAAGCAGGCTTCCGGCCGAGCAGGGAGCCCGATGCGGGGCTCGATCCCGGGACTCCAGGATCATGACCTGAGCCGAAGGCAGCCGCCTAACCAACTGAGCCACCCAGGCGCCCCTTGTTTTGTTTTTTTAAGATTTATTTATTTATTTGACAGAGAGAGAGATAGCGAGAGCAGGAACACAAGCAGGGGGAGTAGGAGAGGGAGAAGCAGGTTTCCTGCGGAGCAGGGAGCTGGATGCGGGGCTCAATCCAAGGACCCTGGGATCATGACCTGAGCTGAATGCAGACGCTTAATATCTGAGCCACCCAGGCACCTGAGAAATGTATACAACTGTTGAATCATTATATTGTACACCTAAAACTAACACTGTATGCTAATTCCACTTCCATAAAAAAAAAAGAGAGAGAGAGAGACATGTACTGAAGGATCAGAATCTAATAAAATTAAAAATTGTCCTTTGTCAAAAACAGTGTCATGTGGAAAGTGAGGCTGACATGCAGGGGTGCAGGAGTGCCTGGCTCCGGGGGTCCGTCCCAAGCAGACCAGTTCTGACCACTCGCCACTGACAAAATCCAAAGGCAGAGGGTCAGGGCGTGGTGAAGCAAGAAAGGAATTATTTCAGTGAGACCCTTTGCCCGCAAGGTCTTTTGCCTGAGTTACGAGAGAAGCTGGAAAGAAGGATTTTCAATTAGAAAGTTTGAGGTCAAAAGGGAGGTAGTTCAAGTCCTCTTTGAAAACTACATTAACAAAACAAAAGAACGGAAAACAAAACAAGAAGCAGGAGTGCCTGAAGGTGAAGAATCCGAGGATTCTCGGTAGGGTTTAGTGCCTCTGCCTCGATGTAGGCTAAGAGGACATCAGCTTTACCCAAACCTGCTTTTACGCCATTGGTGCAAATGTCAACACACTGGAAAAGGTAAATAATGTCTTAGTATCACAAAATAGTTCTCGGAGGTCTGTGGACCACATTTTAAGAGGTATGAATCTACCTTATTTCTTTTAATGGCGGCCAGGTTTTCTGTTGTGTGTGTGTAAGCCGAAAGCATCCAACTCATCCCATCAGTGGGCACTGGGGCTGATTCTGCCCTCTGCTGTCCACACAGAACCTCAGTGAGTGGCGCGTGGACACCCCTCCTTTGCAGCATTTGGGTTAAAAATCAAAACACCTCATTCATTCAACTAATCTGAACTCAGGGCCAGGTCCCGTTCTAGGTGTTTTGGACTGTTCTCCATGCTGAAGGATAGTGGGAGAAAGGCAGGCAGGGACAAGGGCCCCCGTCCTAGAAGGAAATCACCCTTAAAAGGATTTTACACCATCCTGGAAGGAGCCCTCCACCCTTTCCCATGTGATAGGTAGATGACAAAAACCTGACTGGGTGGCAGGCACACGGAGGGTTAATCAGATTAAAACAGCCCGCCAGCAAGCCCATAAAAACCCCTAGACTTAGGGCGCCTGGGTGGCTCAGTTGGTTAAGCAACTGCCTTCGGCTCAGGTTGTGATCCTGGAGTCCCGGGATCGAGTCCCACATCAGGCTCCCTGCTTGGCAGGGAGCCTGCTTCTCCCTCTGACCCTCCTCCCTCTCATGCTCTCTGTCTCTCATTCTCTCTCTCTCTCAAATAAATAAATAAAATCTTAAAAAAAAAAAAAAAAACCCTAGACTTAGAAACTCCAGTGGCAACCCACTCTTGGGTCCCCTCCTTCTTCAGTTGCTTTGTTCTATCACTCAGTAAACCTTACTAAACTCTCAATAAACCTTGCTTTGCTGCCCACCACTCTTCATCTGGTCTACCTCTTCATTCTTCCAAGAGCCGTGACCAAAACCGGGGGCACTAAAGGAAAAGAAATCCTGTAACACCCAAAACATAACAAGGTCCCTGCTCTCAGGGCCTACGTTGTAGGCCAGGCGGGGGGTGGTGGGGGGGGACGACAGTCAACAAAGATAAATGAAAACAAATGGTATATTAGGTGATGATAAGGACCGAGGCAGAAACAAAGCAGAGCCAAGTATAAGATGTGGGTGGGAAATAGGTTGCAACTTTAGGTAAAGTTGAAAGAGGACTTGAACTACCTCCATTTTGACCTCAAACTTTCTTAATTGAGAATCCTTCTTTCCAGCTTCTCTCTTGACTCAGGCAAAAGACCCTGCGGGCAAAGAGTCCCCTGATGGGCACCAAAACTACCCCCTCAGGCGATAAGGACTGCCCTGAGCCGGGAAGACCCCTCAGGACTGACCCCAAGACGATGATGGATTTGCCCTTCACTGCCCGCCTGCACGTACCCACCGACCTCTGGCCCACATTTTCCTCATGTAAACCTGGAAGTATTTTCAGCACTTCGGAGACAGTCTTTGAGCCGCTAACCTGCTGTCTTGCTGGTGCTGGTCTCACTGAAATAATTCCTTTCTTGCTTCACCACCGCCTGTCCCTCTGCCTTTGGATTTTGTCAGAGGCGAGTGGCCGAACCTGGTCTGCTTGGGACCTCCAGAGCCAGGGGCTCTTGCACCCCTGTGCTCAGCTACAAAATGGCCAGGAGGAGTCTCCTGTAGGAGGTACATTGAAATAGTGTGAGCAGAGTGCTCAGAATGTCAACAACCCAGGCTGGAGGAATTCCTCCCTGGACGTCAGCATCCCATCTACTTTCTTCTAACTTCTTCCCTTAGAGAGGTTTCCCAAAGACTCTCAATTACTTCTGCCTTTTCTCCAGGGATGTCACCCCAAGAGCAAGTTTCGGGTCTTTGTTTTTGTTTGGGAAACCCTGAAAGTGACTCCTATCTGTCCCCAGGCTGGCTGCATAGTCCCCAGTGGAAAGCCCACGGGCACTACCTAAATGGGTTTTCTCCCCTTTCTCTTAGAATCCCTAACCACACCTTGCCCCCACAAGACCCCCTGGTCAGGCCCTGGAAGGCCCCAGGCTGGCACGGTGGCAGAAGAAATTCCTAGCAGAGAACTAGGGAGCAAAAGCTCGGGAGCTTTTTAAATCTGACTCCAAGCCCCAGGTCAGACCCAGAGGCTCCAACCCCACATGATGCCTGGTCCCCAGGCCCCTTAGGCTCCAGGCATCCACGTCTGTGGCCTTGGGGACTCATCAGGGAGACCCCCCCAGGGGGCAATGAGCTCAGACTCAGGTTCCCTGGGTGGCCTCAGCATTCTGTTCAGAGGACAAAGAGACTCCAGATGGTGAAAGCTGCTAACAGAGAAAATATTCGCCTCCCTATTTCTCACCTGATAGAAGCGACAAAGAACTGGGAGTGGGTGAAAATGAATCCTACAAGGTTGGACCCTCCCACTGGCCTAAGGATTCCTGGCAGGGGCTGTCAGAAGATAATCACCCCCTGCCCCATCTTCTCCCCACCCAAGCCCTTCAGAGTTGGTGCCACCCTGGGGAGTCTTTTCCTCCCAAAGCTCCCCCAGTCAACTGTTGGTCCCACCCCTTGAGACCTCACAATTCTCTCCCCTCCCTGCCACCTCAGGCCAACCCAGGGCAGCCCAGGGCAATAGGTGGCAGGGCCTCCCCTTATGGGGCCTCGCCCAGGCCAGAGGGATTGGTCCAAATTAGTGCTGCCCAAGAGAAACAGTACATACTTTTTATTTTAGAATGTGTTTTGTATTTAAAATTTTCTAGTAACCACATTTTAAACACAGTCTAAGAAAACAGGTGAAATTAATTTTCACAATGTTTTATTTAACCCAATACATGCCACATATTATCTTCTTAACATGTAGTCAATATAAAAAATATTAATGAGACATTTTACGTTCTTTGATTTTGTAGCATGGCTTCAGAATTTGGGGTGTATTTTATAATCCGTCCAGCCACGTTTCCAACACTCAGTAACCGCTGTGGCTGTTGGCTACCATCTGGGATAACTCCGGACTAAGAGACAGGTCAGAGCCGTCTGCTCCCTGGCTCTGACCCTCAACTGGGGAAATGTTCTGCTGCTGAGACGTTTCTCTCTGGCCTTGTCTCTGGCCTCCAAGCCCTCTGGTCTGAACCCCTGCCATTTGACTGTTCCCCAAAACACAAGGTACCCGGATCCACCCAAATCTGACCCAGTGCTCCATGGATGCTGGACCTTTTCTGGGATAAGATCTGAAAATAAAGACCAAAGTGTGCCACCAGTCCCAGTTCCCCGGGTGTCCTTACTGGTCTCAGTCTGGGGCCCCAGCAGCGACTGCAGGAAGCTCGTGCTCCCCTATGAAGAGGAGACACTCCTGAGCTTCAAAGGTTTGCCTCGTTGCCAGGAACCTGCTGATGGGGCCATTTCTTAAGAAGTTTGAGGATATTGGGGCACCTGGGTGGCTCAGTTGGTTGGGCATCAGTTCAGGTCATGATTTCAGGGTCATGGGATCGAGCCCCACGACGGGTTCCATGCTCTGCTTGGAGTCTGCTGGAGATTCTCTCCCTCTCCCTCTGCCCCCTGCCACATGCTTGCTCTCTCTCTCTAAAAATAAATAAATAGGGGCACCTGGGTGGCTCAGTCGTTAAGCGTCTGCCTTCGGCTCAGGTCATGATCCCAGGGTCCTGGGATCGAGCCCCGCATCGGGCTCTCTGCTCGGCGGGAAGCCTGCTTCTCCCTCTCCCACTCCCCCTGCTTGTGTTCCCTCTCTCGCTGTGTCTCCCTCTGTCAAATAAATAAAAATAAATCTTTAAAATAAATAAATAAATAAATAAATAAATAAATCTTTAAAAAATGATTCTCTCTCCCTCTCCCTATGACCCTCCCCCTCCCCAAATAAATAAATCTTAAGAAGTTTGAGGACATTATACTTCATTAATACCCCAATATACTTCATTAATCCCCCAAGTTCTCCAACATTCTTTACACGTAGCACAGGATAAGATGGCCTAAACTATTTTTGGTTCTTCCCTTTAGACACAGAACCAGGAGCCCTCAGTCATGGGGACAGAGGTGGGAGGAGGAGGGCAGTGGTGTAAACCCTGGCTCTGTCACTCAGAGGCTGTGTGACTTTGAGTAAGTTACTTAACCTCTCTGAGATTCTGTTTTCTCATACACAGCAGAGGTAATACTACCCACCAGACATACGAGGATGTTGTGACGACTGACTGCATGTAAAGCACTTAGCAGGTAATGAATTAATGTCACCCTGCCGATAGAGGTTGTTGCTAAGCCAAGCTTTGGTTATTGATCACGATACGGGTAACAGAAAGACTTGTATTAGCCGCATCTGGACAGAGACCCTTTCAATATCATATTGGCTGCTACCTCTGAACTGCATGGTTTTTTAAAAATTAAGGCAAAATTTAGGAACACCTTGTACCCACTCCCCATACCCTCCTCCTCCCAGCCCCTGGTAACCACTAATCTGCTTTCTGTCTCCATGGATTTGCCCATTCTGAATACTTCACATAAAAGCAAGCATACACTATTAGGACCCTTTGTGTCCGGCTTCTTTCACTTTTCATCATGTTTTCCAGGCTCATCCAATTTGTAACACGTGTCAGTGCTTCATTCCATTTTATGGCCGAGTAATATTCCTTTTTGTGGATGGACCACTGTTTGCGTCTCTGCCCATTTATTGCTGAACATTTGAGTTGTTTCCCTTTCCTAGTTATCATGGCTAATGCTACTGTGAACACACACGTACATGCCCCTCAGGATTGGAACTGCTGGGCCATATGATAATCCTGTGTAACGTTTTTGAGGAGCTTCTCGAGTATTTTCCGTACTGGCAGAAACCTTCCTCCCAGCAACGTAGGGGGGTTCCAATTGCTTCACATCCTTGCACCAAGCATTCTTTTTTTTTATATATTTTATTTTTTTTAAGATTTCATTTATTTTATTTTTTAATGCTTTTTTATTATGTTATGTTAATCACCATACACTACATCATTCGTTTTTGACGTAGTGTTCCATGATTCATTGTTTGCATATAACACCCAGTGCTCCATTCAGTATGTGCCCTATTTAATACCCATCACCAGGAAGATTTTATTTATATATTTGACAGAAAGAGACAAAGCGAGAGCAGGAACACAAGCAGGGGGGCAGAAGGAGAGGGAGAAGCAGGCTTCCCGCTGAGCAGGGAACCCGATGCAGGGCTCGATCCCAGGGCCCTGAGATCATGACTTGAGCCAAGGGCAGACACTTAATGACTGAGACACCCAGGGGCCCCGCACCGAGCTTTCATAATACCGAGTAAAGGAGGCCTTAAGGAACGGGCATGCGCATAGCATTCCATCTCCTGTGCTACCATTTGTTAACATACAGTACAGACATTGGGATGAACAGGCAGTTCACCGAAGAGGCAGCCTGAATGGTCAATAAATGGGGACCGATGCTCTGCCTCACTGCTAATCAGGGAAACGAGATGCAAACTCCAACCACAATGCAGGAACATTTCCTGCTCATTGGATTAGTAAACATTAAAAGATCAGACGAGGGGCGCCTGGGTGGCTCAGGCGGTGGAGCATGAGACTCTTGATCTCAGAGTCGTGAGTTCAAGCCCCACGTTGGGTATGGAGCCTACTTTAACAACAAAAAAAGATCGGCCAAAACTTAGCTTGGCTGGATGTGGACAATAAGTACCCTCATACACCACTGGCCGAGAGTGTAAATTCACACAACCATTTGAAGATTCGCACAGTTTACTACTAGTAGGTATATATCTTAGAGGAATTCACACAAATTCAGAGGTAAGAATCCAAGGAGACATGTTTAAAATATTTATAGCTATTGGGGCGCCTGGGTGGCTCAGTCGGTTAAGTATCCGACTCTTGATTTCTGCTCAGGTCATAGTCTCAGGATCATGAGATCGAGCCCCACATCTGCTCTGCGCTCAGCAGGGAGTCTGCTTCTCTCCCTCCCACCGCCCCCCCAGCTCGTGCTCTCTCTCTCTCTTTAAAGTAAATAAATAAATCTTTAAAATTATATATAGCTATTGGGACACCTGGGTGGCTCAGTCATTAAACGTCTGCCTTCGGCTCGGGTCATGATCCCAGGGTCCTGGGATCGAGCCCCACGTCAGTGTCCCTGCTCAGCGGGAGGTCTGCTTCTCCCTCTCCCACTCCCCCTGCTTGTGTTCCCTCTCTCGCTGTGTCTCTCTCTCGTCAAATAAATAAATAAAATCTTAAAAAAAAAAAGAAACACTACCCCAAAATATGGCAACTGGGCATATTGAATATGTTTTAAAGATTTATTCTTTTTTTACTTGAAAGAGAGAGAACGTGTGGGGAGGGGAGACGCAAAGGGAAAGGGAGAGAGAGGCTCTCAAGCCGACTCCCCACTGAGTGCAGAACCCCATGTGGGACTCGATCTCACAACCCTGAGACCATGACCTGAGCCGAAATCAAGAGTCGGTCGCTTAACAGACTGAGCCAACCAGGCACCCCTTGAATATTTTAAACTGAAGGAATTCAAGCGGGGGAAGGTGCAGGAGGAACTTTTGACCTTCCCCTGAAGCAAGTCATAGACCCCAGGTGAGAGGTGCCCTCCTGATACCCAGAGGAAGGAGTGTCCTTACCTCCAGGACACCAAGAAGAATCTGAACAAACCAGCCTTGTTTTCCCCAATCCACTACCCTGAGTTCACACCCCTAAGTCTTATCCCGTTTTTCCATGATTTTTCACTCTTCATCATCATCAGATCCAGCATCAAAACGTTCAAGTGTAGCTTTGGGTCTACATTGTCTTGTGAAGGCTCTCATGTCACATGGGTTAGCCTGGTGATGGGTATTAAGGAGGGCACGTTCTGCATGGAGCACTGGGTGTTATACACAAACAATGAATCATGGCACACTGCATCAAAAACTAATGATGTAATGTATGGTGACTAACATACATAATAAAAAAAAAAACTTACAGTAGGTACATGCATATGCTTTTCTTTTGTTAATCTGTCTTTTGTTACAGAAACCCAGCCAAGAACCTAGAAGATATTTTCTCCCCTACACCACATTGTGGTAGGAGGCGAAAAATGGAAACAACCTAATGAATAAACCACACGTATGTCCATCAATTTGAATGACTCACAAAAATATGTTGCATAAAAAAGTTGCTAAAGATGAGATATATTCTTATGGATATACCAAAGAGAAATGCACACGTGTGCACTGAAAGACACATATCATAATGTTCACGGCAGTTTTTAAAAAATATTTTATTTTTTTAATTAAATTTTCTATTTTTTTTAAAGATTTTATTTATTTATTTGAGAGAGAGAGAATGAGAGAGAGAGCACATGAGAGGGGGGAGGGTCAGAGGGAGAAGCAGACTCCCTGCTGAGCAGGGATCCCAATGCGGGACTCGATCCCGGGACTCCAGGATCATGACCTGAGCCGAAGGCAGTCGCCTAACCAACTGAGCCACCCAGGTGCCCAAATTTTCTAATTTTTTAAAAAGATTCTATTTCTAAGTAATATCTACACCCAACGTGGGGCTTGAACTCACAACCCCAAGATCAAGAGTCACATGCTCTCCCGACGGAGCCAGCCAGGCACCTAATGGCAGCTTTATTAATAAAAGTCCCAAACTGCAAACAACCCAAACGTCCATTCATGGTAAAATGGATAAATAAATTGTAGCAAATTCATGCAATACAATTCTATACACCAGTGAAAACGAACTGCTTGAACACATAACACGGGGGACTCTCATAAACATAAGGTCAGGAGAAAGAAGCTGACATAGGACTATATCCTGAACGTTTATATAAAGTTCGAATTAAGCAAAAGTAACATTTACTGTTAGAAGTCAGGGATGAGGGTTGGGGGAGCGACTGGGAGGAGGCACAAGAGGGTGCCTGGGTTCCTGGTAGTGTTCGGTTTCTTGATCTGCTTGGTCACTAGAAGTGGTTTGCTCTGCAAAATTTCATCAAGCAGTATGTTCATGATCCGTGTACTTTATTTTTTTAGAGATTTTATTTATTTATTTGTCAGAGAGAGCAAGAGAGAGCGAGGAAGCGGGGGTGGGGATGGAAAGAAGCAGAGGGACAAACAGACTCCCCGCTGAGCAGGGAGCCCAATGCGATGTGGGACTTGGTCCCAGGACCCTGGGATCATGACCTGAGCCGAAGGCAGACGCTTCACCGACTGAGCCACCCAGGCGTCCCTCTGTGTACTTTTTTGTATTTATGTTTGTGGTGGTTTTAAAACAGGACCACAAATGACTGGACATTCCTCCCATTGAGAGGTGGTCCAGGTCCCCACCCCTTGAACTTGGGTGTGCTCTTCTGATGGGTGGATCTAAAGAAGATGATGGAAGTAATGTGACATCACTTCTGAGAGGAGGTCATGAAAGGCCAAGCTGCTCCCTCCTTGCCTGCTGGGAACACTCCTTCTTGCCACCCCAAGTCACCCTGCAAGACAGCTGGCTACTGTGAGCTGCGAGACTAGAGGTGCCACCCACAGGGCTGTGGTTGCCGGGCCCAGCGGAGGCCGTCCAGCCCAGGAGCCACACGAGTCAAGAAATCCTGTCAGATGGGTACTCTCTGGCCAACCCCTGCTCTTCCAGCCCCTGCCAGTGAGGTGGCCCCAGCTCAGGTCCCAGACATTCTGGAGCAGAGAAGAGCCACCTTCCCTGAGCCCAAACGCCTGACCGGAGAGCCCACGAACATAATAAAATGGTGGCAGCTGTTTTACATCACCAAGCTTTATTAAAATTGTGGTAAAAAACACATAACATAAAATTTATCATCTTAATCGTTGTTAAATGTACGTCCCAGTTGTGTTAATTAAGTATATTCACATAGGGAGCGCCTGGGTGGCTCAGTCAGTTAAGTGTCTGCCTTCAGCTCAGGTCATGATCCCAGGCTCCTGGGATGGAGTCTCCGCTCAGCAGGGAGCCTGCTTCTCCCTCTGCCCCTCCCCCTGCTCGTGCTCTCTCTCTCTCTCTCTCTGAAATAAATAAATAACATCTTTAAAAAAAGTATATTCACATAGTTATGCAACAGATTCCAGAACTTTCTCACCTTGAAAAACGGAAACGTTATACCTATCAAGAACAATCCCCCTTTTCCCCTCCCCGCTGCCCGAGGCAGCCCCCGTACTTTCTGTGTCTATGAATCTGACTGCTCTAGGAACCTCATGTAAGAAGGATCATACATATTTGTCCTTTCTTTGCGACTGGCTTATTTCCCTTAGCATCCTGTCCTCAAGTTTTATCCCGGCGATAGCGTGTGCCAGATTTCTCTTCCTTACCAAGACTGGATAATACTCTGTTACATGCATATACCACGTTCTGTTGATCCATTCTTCCCGCTGATGGACACTTGGGTTGCCCCCACCTTTTGGCTGTTGAGAAAAAGGCTGCTGTGAACAGAACAGGTCACTAGTTTCCAGGTGGTTCCTTACATCACAGCAAACACCTGCAACAACGTTGCAAAAAAAAAAAGTGACTACACTTTAAAAAAAAAGTGTTAACCCAGCAAAGCATTCCTACAAAGATCAGGCAAAAGACAGACGCTCAGGGAATGCAGCACCATGACCTCTTCTTGAAAAAACAAGCCTTTTCTGTGCCAGACGGCACCAGCCAGGGATAAATCCAAATAAACAAGACCGGGTGTGGAGAAGCTACAGCAGAAGGCCTGGGGGGAGAGTACCAAATCTACTTAAATACAAAGATTAAAGAAAAGAGGGAATCACGGTGCCTTGGGTGGGTATATATGATATAAACTTTGACCTTGTAAGAAACAGATGTGAAAATATATACCATCACTGGGTGTAACTTCAGATGTAGGACTATATATAGCCATCCACCTGACTCTACCTTTATGAGGATGATGGGGCGAAGTCGGGTGGATTGTGACAGAGTAATGTCTTCTTCTAAATATCAGAAAAGCAGGGACACCTATGTGGCTCAGTCAGTTAAGTATCTGCCTTCGGCTCAGGTCATGATCCCAGGGTCCTGGGATCGAGCCCCGCATCGGGCTCCTTGCTCAGCAGGGGGCCTGCTTCTCCCTCTGCCGGCCACTGTCCTTGCTTATGCTTGCTCTCTCTCTCTCTGACAAATAAATAAAGAAAAATCTTAAAAGAAAGAAAAGCAATCAACTGTATCTACTATCGAACTTTGCAGGGGGTTTTGTTTGTTTCATTTTGAATAACTGCAAAAACAGCAACAAAGAATGAGTGATTGATTCCTCTGCCCTGACCCTTGGAAAGTGCTCAGCGCTGTCCTTCATGCTCTTCCTCAAACCCCCCGCCGCCCTGAGGTCTGTGAGGTATTTGCTCCCTTCACCGAGGTTCACAGAAGGCAAGTGCCTGACCCAGAGGCACCCAGCTGGTAGTGAGGGGAGGGGGAGCCAAACCTAGAGTGTCTGCCCTCTGATCCTGACCCCAGCCCTGAGCCCATCCCTGCAGGCCTGCTCACCCCCCACCCTCCCCCAGCCCCGAAAAGCCCTCCTCTCCGGTAAAGAGAGTGTCCAGGACCAAGTGCTAGGGGGCCAAGTCAGCTGCTAATTTGGGTGAACTTGGGAAAATGGCCTACCCTCAGTTTCCACATCTCTAGAACGGATCTTCTGTTTTTCATTCACTAATTCAATAACAACATCTGAGGGACCCTTCGTGTCAGGCCCCGGGGTCACAATGGGGCAGAGTGCTGTGATGCAGGGAGCCCTGGGACCCTCTAGACAGCGAGGGGTCAGGGAAAGCCCCTGGAGGGAGGAAGGACACTGGAGCTGGTAGCTTGGCCAGGCCAGGAGGATGTGCCCACCAAGGGGAGCGGGCACAAGGCAGAGAAGGGAGCCCTCATGGGGGGTGGGAGGGTACCCCAGACCCCTGGTAATCTGGATCTTTTTTCTGCTACTTTCCATTCATTTTGCCTATTCTAGAATTTGATATAAACGGAGGCATATAGTATATGCTTTTTTTAAGTCTGGCTTTTGCCATTCAAAATGATTTTGAGATTCATTCATGTTATTATGTGCATCAGTCTGGCAGTCTCGGTTCGTCTTTACGGCTGAATAGTTGTCCATTGTGTGGATACACCCATTTATCTACTCATCATTCATGAGGGGTGCTCTTGGCACCCCCAAATTCACACGTGAAGGCATTCGGAGGTGATTAGGTCATGAAGATAAAGCCCTCCTGAATGGGCTTAATGCCTTCTAAAAGAGACCCCAGAGAGATCTCCTCCCACCTCTGCCAAGTGAGGACACAGCAAAGAGATGTCCGTCCATGAACCAGGAAGCAGGCTCTCACCAGACATGGAGCCTGCCAGCACCTTGACCATGGACCTCCCAGCCTCCAGGACTGTGACTTCTAAAACTGTTGTTTATAAGTCTCCCAGTCTCTGGCATTTTGTTACAGCAACCCAAACGGAATAAAACAATGAGTATTGGGGTTGTTTTCAATTTGTGGCTATTACTGGTAAAGCTGCTGTGGAAATTGGCATATGAGTCTTCATGTGGACATATGCTCTCATTTCTTCTAATTACCTAGGAATGGGATGGCATAAGTTAAATCTTGTGTTCCAATATTTAGGAAACTGCCAATCTGTTTTCCAAAATGGTGTAGTATTTATATTCCTAGAGAGAGTTGTATGAGAGTTTCGTTTCCTCCATATACTCGATACTTGGCACAGTTGGTCTTTCAAATGGTAGCCATTCTAATGGGTGACTAATGGTGTCTCATTGTGGTTTCAAGTAGTATTTCCCTAGTGACTAATGATAGTGGCCAGTTTTTCTTGTCTTTATTGGCCATCCCTGTATCTTTTTTGGTGACGTGTTCAAACCTTTTGCCCATTTCTTTTGGGTTGTTTGTCTTATTATGGAGTTGTAAAAGCTCTTTATATTTTCTGGTTACATGTGCTTAGCCAGATATACATATTGTGAATATTTTTCTCCCATTCTGTGGCTTAACCTTTTAATTTTCTTACTGGTGTGTTTTGAAGTTCATGCTGGTTTTGGTGTCAATAAAATATCCAAAAGAGGGAGCAATTCAGTGCAGAGGTGGCGCTCCAAGCCCAGCGGATTGGGCGTCGCTCAGAAATGAGGATGAAGTGAAGCTCTGACATCATAACTCCCGTCTGGTGGTAAGGTTTCCACACTTTGGGTCTGGCCGGTAAAGGGCCGTGCCGGCCGGGTCTATGCCGGACACTGCCCCCTGCTGGCCGCTTGCTCCTTTGGCCCCCTGGGCGCTGGCAGGCCTGAAGACGCCTCCACCGAGTTGGGAGAGCGTGGCCCCGGAGGTCTCAGAAGGCTGCCCCCTGCTGGAAGTTACCGGGAGCCACCTGGCGGGTGGGTCTCCCAGTCAGCTGGCCCCAGGGAGGGTGCTGGGACCCCCAGGGCGTGGGGGCCTCCTACCTGCCCTCTCCCCGGGATGTGGGAAAGGCTTCCTGTTGGCAGCACATCCCCGGGACAGTTCTTGCCTCAGGGGTTCCAGATTTAGTTCTTGGACTCCCTGACGCGTGGGAGGACAGGCCGCCCTGCTCTGCCCACGGGAGGGAGGCCGGACGCCGCCGCGGCACCCCCGGCCGCTGCGCAGCTGGGAGCACCGCTGGACAGCCTACATTCTCTGCCATTAGCCCGACCGACTGCCGCACAGCGCCCAGTCCTGGGCTGCGCCTCCTCAAGGCTCTCCTCATTCCCCAGGCGACTGGAGCCCTTGAGCTCTGGAAGGTCTTATCCCAAAGGTAGTGTGTGGGGCTTTGGGGGGGGGGACAGCCTCCCCCCTTTACCACTGTGGACAAGGGTGCAGAGCTGGTGTCCTCTCTCGGGTTTAGGGCTTTGGACAGGCTCACCAAGGCTGTCATCTTCTCAGGAGGGATCCCCCTCCCAGCGTGCTTATAGGGTCAAGGGACCCTGGAGACCCAGTGGGCAAGGGTGGGGGTCCCTGGGGGGCAGGTCATCGTTCTAGTTCTCTCACCCCTACAGATGGGGTCTGGAGCCTCCTCCCTCTGGGTCTGACTGAGACTTGTCAGCTGGGTCCTGTAAGCTGCAGGTGGATTCTCAGGGACATAGAAACAACAAAAGAAGATGGAAATTGGGGGCACTTGATCTTCCTCTTGCCCTGACCCTGCTGGCATGTTCACCTATGGACTCTTCTAGAATATTTTTGTTATTATTATTTTTTAAAGTAGGCTCTGCGCCCGATGTGGGGCTCAAACTCACAACCCTGAGATCAAGACCTGAGCCGAGACCAAGAGTTGTCTTGGAAGTCTCCTGGCAGGGCACAGACCTCAGGGTCCATGGATCAAGGCAGGCCAGATTGATAAGAGGCCAGCTTCCCTCACCTCCTGCCTTCCCATAAACAGTACCCCATGTGAGCAGAGTCCAAAACAAATGACCTTCCCCAAGTGTCAGTGAAGGCGCCCTCCTCCCCGACCTATCTACCCTCATCCTGTGGATCCAGAGACCCCTGGTCCTCCTTCTGCTGATCGCCTCAGGGCGGCCTCAGAGGATTGGATTGGATTTTGGCTGCATCCATTTGCAGCACCCTGCATTTCTAGGTCCAGCTCTTCAGGTGAGGTAGGGCATCCTCCTCCTGCTAGCAGCCCCCACCCCCACCCCAGACACACACTTCTGCACTTACCCACCACCCAGAGCTGATGGGCTGCAGGCAGGCTCCCCTGGAGCCTCAGTCTGGCCCAGCGACTGTCCTGTGGCCATAAATGAGCAGTGGCAGAGAGAAGCAAGCTTCTGTCTGAATTGCCCCCATTTCCCTGACCCAGGGGCTTTGGAGAAGTATTCCACAGGATGGAATATCCCCTCTTGACATGTGATGGGGCCACTCTGCCCTGAGCCCTTGCCCCCCACCTTCAGGGATGTAAGGGTTTGGAGAGGTAAGTCATCTTGGGCCCTTCCCCTCAGCATTCTAGAGGGAGTTGAGTGGATGACAAGTGACTGCAACAACCTTGGTGTTTATTCTCTTCTCAGATAAAGTGGGCCTGGAGAGCCCTCGCCCACCCCTCACCTGGCCAGGTACCTGTAGACACTTCTTCGGTGCTCACCTGGAGAATCTTTGTGTTGTTTGCTTTCTAGCTAAAGGGGAATAGCAAAAAAGGAAAAGATTGGTCGTGTGTTACATTCAGCCGCTGTCAGAAATGGCCAGGGGCCGGGGCCCACAACCACAGGTAGAGATAGACTGTTTCTATCTCAGGAGGGACAGGTGAATCTCACATCAAGGGAGGTGAAGGAGCAGGAGGCCCCAGGGGACATGGAAGAGGCTAGGCATGACCCAAATGAGGAGCACTGAGCCTCCCTCCTCAGCTGCCCACAGGTTGAACACCCATCCAGGTGGATGTAACCCCTGTGGTAATGATTACATCTGGGGGGTCTTGGGGGGCCTTAGTCAATTCATCTCTGGATCCCTGGTCCCCAAAACAGTGCCCGAGACACTTGGCATTAAAAAAAATAATAGTGATGATGAAGGAAAGAAGGAATTAATGAATAATTGGACTGGAGTTTTATATGTCACTCAACCTTGCTTTCCTTAATCAGAATATGTTTATGATACGTTTAACTTCGTTTCATTTTAAGAGACTTTATGCTTCTCATGCTTTAAAAAAAAATCTTTGGGGCGCCTGGGTGGCTCAGTCGGTTAAGCGTCTGCCTTTAGCTCAGGTCATGATCCCCGGGGTCCTGGGATCAAGCCCCACATCAGGCTCCCTGCTCAGCAGGGAGTCTGCTTCTCCCTCTCCCACTCCCCCTGCTTGTGCTCACTCTGTCAAATAAATAAATAAAATCCTTAAAAAAAATCTTTGTCTGTGTAACAGAGGTTAAACCTATCCAAATGCATTATAATAATGAATATATTTGAAGTTACTTTGTCATTGTACTTTATGTTTTTTCCCCTGGTCTTTCCTTTCCTCTCTTCCTCTCTTTTGTTACGAAACTCAAGTGGTGCGTACATACAATGTATTTAACAATCGTTGGTCTTTATCTCAAATGTTGAATGGTTAATATACCTCCAGATACATTAACAACTACCATATTGTTTTTTGAAATCATCCTTTATCAAGAAGTAATGAAATGTTATGCCTGACAGCTGCTAAACCAGTCAGCTGAATTACCATATTCCTTCATTTGGAGCATGCCTGAATAAACATTTTACTATTTCTTTAAAAAAAAAGTCAAGTTTTTTGTTGTTGTTGTTGTTTTTTCTTTTTCCCTAGCAACTGCAATGTTATTCCATTGGTGGTTGCCTTAAAAAAATTTTTTTGCCTTAAATTTTTAAAAAGAAAGAAAAAATATCTGAATATATATGTATACACACATATATATACACACACACATATATATATGACATGCTCTACGGACTGAGCCAGCCAGGCGCCCTTGAACTTGTATCTTGATTGACAATGTGCAGAATAAAACACATTCCTTGCCTGCCCACCTGGATAACTGAGATCTGGCACACTGCGGTTCTCTGCATATTTGCTCGAAGAACTTGCGGGCTTCCCCGCGGTGGACTGGCTGTCTGCGCTGTGCGGACACAGTCCCAGGCGCTTGGACCGCTAGCTGCTACCGGGAACGTAATGAAAGCTCCCATTCAGTGAACCCCCAGTGGGCGCTGCACGCGGTGCGGGCAGCTTTACACGGACGGCCTCGCTTCAGTTCCCCAGACTCCCGCGGGCGAGGATCCGTCTTATTTCGTCTTCCCGGTAACCTCACTCTAGCTGGAATCGGAATCTCGGTTTTAGAAATAAACCGTTCCGGGGCGTCCCCAGCTTGCGGTGGACCGCGGAGGTGGGCCCCGTGCACTCCCCGAGGGGGCAGTGCGGTGCGGCACCTGCCCAGAGATAAGGAGCGGGGGCAGCGAGGTGCCCCCTCCCACCGCTTTTCCAGGTGAGAACGACTGTGGACTTCGACACCCCGGCCCCCGACTGCAGGAGGCTGCGGGGTCTGACAGCCTTCAGTTAGCAATTCTTTCTTCTACCAGGATAAACCCCAGCGCGGGTTTAAACCGGAGATTTCAAACCTCACGCCCCGCCGGGAATTTAAAACTGGCAGTGCCACCTAGTGGCATCTCTGAGGAATGACCGCGTCCAGGCACCCAGCCAGACCAGAAATTGGATGGTTAAATACTGTAATTGAAATTCGCTGAGAATAGAACTTAAATGTTCTCA
This sequence comes from Neomonachus schauinslandi, assembly GCF_002201575.2. Classification (NCBI taxonomy): domain Eukaryota; kingdom Metazoa; phylum Chordata; class Mammalia; order Carnivora; family Phocidae; genus Neomonachus; species Neomonachus schauinslandi. The sequence goes on along the minus strand of NC_058405.1, from coordinate 185,708,521 downwards.
CACACAAAGTAAGTAATACTTATGTGAGGTGATGGATGTGTTAATTAACTAGATGGGGGAGTTCTTTCACAATGTATATGTACATCAAATCATCATGATGTACCCTCGAAATATTTTCCAATGTTAAAGATTTTATTTATTTTATTTTACTTTATGTTTTTTGACATTAAAAAAAAGATTTAAAAGATTTAAAAAGATTAAAAGATTTTATTTATTTATTTGAAAGAAAGAAAGAGAGAGCACAAGTGGGGGTAGGGGCAGAGGGAGAGGGAGAGGGAGAAGCAGATTCCCTGCTCACCGTGGAGCCAGCCTGGGGCTCCATCCCAGGACCCTGAGATCATGACCTGATCCAAAATCAGGAGTCTGACGTTTAACCGACTGAGCCCCCTGGACACCCCTGTTTATCTATTTGAGAGAGAGAGAGTGCAGCAGTGTGAGCCAGTGGAGGGGCAGAGGTGGAAGGAGAGAATCCCAAGCCAACTCTGTGCTGAGCAAGGAGCCCAAGGTGGGACTCGATCCCAGGCCTGGGATCATGACCTGAGCCGAAGGCAGACGCCTAGCCAACTGAGCCACCCAGGCATCCCTTGAAATGGGCTTCAAAGAGCACCTATGGTAACCCTCCCATCTTATGTCTGGGGACAGTCTCTCCCACCTATAAGGATGATGCTGTCAGTATTACAGGTCATGACTTGAAGAGATTACGTAGTGACACTTTAGAGAAATGCCTCTGTTAAGAACAAATCATGAAAAGGGGCACCTGGGTGGCTCAGTTGGTTGAGCCTCTGACTCTTGATTTTTGGCTCAGGTCATGATCTCAGGGTCTTGAGATCGAGCCCCGTGTCTGGCTCCACGCTCAGCATGGAGTCGGCTTGTCCCTCTCCCCCTGCTCCTCCCCCTGCTCGTGCTCTCTCTCTCTCAAACACATAAGTAAAATCTTTTTTTAAAAAAGAATAAATCACGAAAAGGGAGAAAGACAGGAGCCTGAATATTTACCTGCACCTAGTATGGCTTCTGAAAGCACACCTGGACTTGAATCCGGCCAGTCCCAAAGAGCATGTTAAGGTGTGGTCTGTCTGGGATCTCTACTGAACATCCTATGCATTAATGCAGTCTCCTACCTACTTTGGTGGGTAGGAGCTCAAACAATTCCTAGTTCTTACCAGTTTGGGGGGATTGTTCAGCTTATGACTCTACAGTAACTGTTCTTTTCCTGGAAGGCATTTTTAAAAAAGATTTTATTTATTTATTTGACAGAGAGAGAGACAAGCGAGAGAGGGAACACAAGCAGGGGGAGTGGGAGAGGGAGAAGCAGGCTTCCCGCTGAGCAGGGAGCCCGACATGGGACTCCATCCCAGGACCCTGGGATCATGACCTGAGCCGAAGGCAGACGCTTAACAACTGAGCCACCCCGGCGCCCCTCCTGGAAGGCATTTTTGTCAGGCCCTGTGGAGTTTCTCCATGTGCAGGTACAAATTGGTATTCGGCCAAAGACTCAAGGGACGCTATGCAGAGTTCCAGAGCTCTGTATCTGCTTCTCTCTCTTCCTCCCAGCTCAGACCTGCCCATTCTTGGCCTCTCCATACTTCAGTCTGTGTCTCTTCAGCTCGGCGAGATTGCGTTTCCCTTTTGTGCTTAGTCTGGATTTTACTTGCAGGTGGAAAGCCTGGGAGGTGGTACTTCTTTGGTCTTGACTCTCCTTCTATGGTTTCCCTGGAGTGGGCTTTAATGTAGCAAAGCGGAATGACCGCCAGATGGCGCTGCCGCGCCCATTACATTCCGCCCAAAGGCTCAGCCAAACGCGCAAACATCAACTCCCTTGGCACCGAGTATTGGTAATCAGGCGCTTCATTGATCCCCACCACGTGCCAGGCACTGCGCCGGGTTCTTCGGGACTTTAGTTCACTTGATCCCAATAGAGCTTCAAGGGGTGCAGTAACATTACGTTCCCAGATGAGGAGCTGCCGTTCAGAGCGGTCCAGTGTGACCTGCCTGAGGCCACGTAGCTAGCAAGCCCGGAAAGCCGGCTGACCGCAAAGCCTGTGTCGGCTCCACCTGCCCTGCACCGCTCCCCCCAGTCCCCCAGGGATTGCACTTCCGTGTTGAAATTGTTTTTCTAGATAATGGGGAGTCACGGAGAAGTCATGGGGAAGGGAGGCTGAGACTTCGGGGGCCATATTTTGATGACTTGGTCCTTAATTTGCTAACATCCCTCCAAGATTGGGGGGCTGTGGCTTAGTGTTTGGGTGTCTGACTTCATCACCAGCTGAGGAGACAAACGGGACACTGAGACATCCAGGGAGCTGGGACAGACCCTGGAGGGAGGGGTCTGCTGAGGAAGGGGAGCCTGGGGCATCCCCACCTCTTCCAAGGCTCCACAATTACTGGATGCCCAATCTGCTAAATTGTTTCCTTTCTTGGAGCCTCAGCTTCCTTATCTGTAAAATGGGATCACAATTATCTGGCTCTCAGGTTTTGGAAGGACAGAATGAGAGTATGTATCAAAGACACAACTCCAAGGTGGTGTCAGTGCTCATAAGAGAGCGTTCCATGCACGAACCCGAAAGGGCAGCTAGGAGAAGCATGCCCAAGAACACCAAGAGGACTTGCAGGAGCGACAGAGGAGTGCCAAGGTTTCCAGTCCAAGCCACAAGGGGTGAGAGGGACTCTTGCAGACCTGCAGAATCTGGGGTGACAGTGACATGTTGTGCCGAGTGGGCAGGTGGGGAGAGGAAGCGAGAGCTGGGCACTAATCTGAGATCCTCTTGGTGGTGGGAGAAGCCGGGAGAGAGAGGAGCAGGAAGGGGAGGATTTGACTTCTGGCCCTGGGAGGAACGGAGACACCGGGGCAGGGAGCAGGGGGCAGAGAGGCCCACCCAGAAAGCCGAGTGAGATGAGCCACCCGAGGCCGGGGAGAATGCAGAGGGTGCAGGGGTGGGTTCTGGGGTCCAGGAGAGAGTGGGTGCCTGCTGGCTCAGAGCATTCATTTCAAAGGCTGGGAAGGGAGGAGAAGAGAGACAAAGGGTGGGGTCATGGGAAGTTGTTGTTTTTAGCTGGGAAGAGAGAGACAAGCACAGAAGAAGGTAAATTAATGCTGAAGATGAGGGAAAACGCTCATAGCAGTCTTGCCACAGGTGCAAAAAGTGTGTAGATGTTCCTAAATCAAATCCTACATTGTACACACACACACGCACACATCCTACAAAGCCAAAAAACAGAATAAGCTGGTTTGCAGTAAAATGTGGTTATAAGAAAAATATACAAACACAATATCTATTCTCTCTACCACAATTCCATTAAAATATAATGAAAAAATATATTTGCAATAACAACAAAAAATATGAAGTACCTTGGAATGAATTTAACAAAAATGTTGTAGGACCTAGATTTAAAAAAAATTTTTTTTAAGATTATTTGAGAAAGAGAGAACGAGCAGGAGGGGCAGAGGGAGAAGGAGAGAGAATCTGAAGCAGACTCCCCACTGAGCACAGGGCCCAATGTGGGCTCGATCCTGAGACCCAGGAGATCATGACCTGAGCCGAAATCAAGGACATGGATTTTAAAATGAACAAAGTTAGGGGCGCCTGCGTGGCTCAGTCGGTTAAGCATCTGACTTCGGCTCAGGTCATGATCTCGGGGTCCTCAGCGAGGAGTCTGTTTCCTCTCCCTCTGCCCCTCTGCCCCTCCCCCCACTCGTGCTCTCTCTCTCTCAAATAAATAAATAAATAAAATCATAAAAAAAAAAAAAAAGAAGTGATTCCAGGCAACACCAGGAGGAGGGTGTGGAAGTGAGGCAGGGGAGGGAAGTGCTTCCACTGGGGGCAACTGGAGCTCAATCCCACCAGGGAACTCCGGGACACCGCGTAACACAGGCTCCCAAGGTATCCCAATCAAGAGGCCAAGAAGCAGGGATTTACAGGGCAGCTCCCTATCCACCACTAGATGGAGGCTGCCTCCAGGCGCATTTACCAGCTGGGGCTTCCAGTTTGCCCGCGTGCTGGCCAATGTGCTTGCACAGCCAGGAGAAAAAAGTCCTGAAGCAGAGACTCCTGCTCACAGCGGGCAAGAGCAGCCTGCTGTCTGGGGAATGAGTGCCCATGGGCTCCAGGCAGGGCACCAACGCGGCTGCCACAGCGGCGTAGGCTGGTCATGGTGCTGTCTGAAGCAGATACAAGGTGCACACCCTCAGACCCTGCACTTCTTTTTTTTTTTTTTTTTTTTTAAGATTTTATTTATTTGCGAGAGAGAATGAGAGACAGAGAGCATGAGAGGGAGGAGGGTCAGAGGGAGAAGCAGACTCCCTGCTGAGCAGGGAGCCTGATGTGGGACTCGATCCCGGGACTCCAGGATCATGACCTGAGCCGAAGGCAGTCGCTTAACCAACTGAGCCACCCAGGCGCCCCCGACCCTGCACTTCTGATGGCAGCTTATCCCAAGGAAGCAGCGGATGGTGTTTCTCAGCACAGAGTGCATCTGTGGGGAAGAGCCCAGGGTGTGGGGCCACCCCGGGGCAAGTATTTCATGTCTCTGTGCTCCACGGGGCTCCTCTGTCAAGGAGGCGTCAATCAGTGCCTGCCTCAAGGGCTGGTTGGGAATATATGCAAAGGGCTTCTACCAGGGATGCCCAGAGTAAAAACACTTAGATGTTAATTGTTATTGAAAGTAATGCCCTTGGTAACAAAAAGTTAGAAATTAACATCCGTCCATAAAGACTATTGAGTATATTATAGCCGTTCACAGGGTAAATTCTAACATGGCCATCGAAAAGCCCACAGCACTACAGACTATAATCACGGATCTAGATGTTCATGATACATTGTTAAATAAACCAAGCCCTTTACGAGACAGAATGTACACTTGTGCCCCGGTCGGTCCCCCGGTCGGTCGGCTCCCTGGCTTTGATACTGTACTGTGATTGGGTGGACTGTTACCAGGGGTAGAAGCTGGTGGGGGGACACAGAACCTCTGGGGACACTTCTGCAACTCCTGGTGAGTTGATGATTATTTCAACATAAAACACGAAAACAGGGGCGCCTGGGTGGCTCAGTCGGTGAAGTGTCTGCCTTTGACTCAGGTCATGATCCCAGGGTCCTGGGATGGAGCCCCGCGTCGGGCTCCCTGCTCAGCGGGGAGGCTGCTTCTCCCTCTGCCTGCTGCTCCCCGTTCTTGGGATCTCTCTCTCTCTGACAAATAAATAAAATCTTAAAAAAATTAAAAAATAAAACACGAAAATGAGAAAAACCTAAAGAATAATCCTATCTATGAGAGATCTCTAGTGTGTATGTGCTACACGTTTACACACTTTGGTAGTAAAAATATTGTTTCCGGGGGTGCCTGGCTGGGTCAGTCAGCAGAGCATGTGACTCTTGATCTCGGGGTCATGAGTTTGAGCCCCACTTTGGTTGTAGAGTTTACTTAAAAATAAAATCTTAAAAAAAAAAGAAGGTGGTTCGAGAGCCTTTTCCCCCCCCCCATCTCTACTTTCTGTAATGGACCAGTTTTAGGTGTGCAGGAAAAATTGAGCAAAAAGGCTCAATTGGCTCTCCCCAATTTCTCCTATTTTTAACATTTTAACATTTTATTTAGTGTGGTTATATTTGTTGCAATTGACAAGCCAATATTGATACATCACTATTAACTAACATCCATAGTTCACACTAGGGTTCACACTTGTACTGTGCATTCCATGGGCTGTGATAACTGTCTAGCGGATGACCAGAAGGAAAAGGGCATGCAGAGAGGCACCTAACAATGGTGCTGTCCTCGGGTGAGGAGGGAAGCTGAGCCCAGCAGGGCACTCCAAGGGGAGAGGCATTGGGTTGCCTGAAGGGGAGAGGGGCTGTGGAAGGGAGGGCACCAGCAGGAGGTACTTAGTGAGCCCTGGGCCTCTGGGTCTTGGGAGAGAAGACGGAGGCATGACAGGTGCAGGAACGGTTGATATCTTATGTCACGTTGACCTGTGTCTTGAGGAATTTCCTGTGTAGCTCGTGGTGGGTTTCAAAGCACCCCTGTCTACCCCTTCCTGGCAGCTGCACTCTGGAAAAAGCTACCACCAAGCCATCATTTTATAAATAAGCTATGAGCGTGTCCCAGGAGGCCAGGGCCTCAGGGCCTGGACATTTAGCACCTCTGAGGCCAAACTGGCAGGCTGCCTGTTACCACTGGTGCCAGAGCATAACTCACCAGCCAGCAACAGCCTGTCTGACCCACTGCTAGGGCAGCTACAGGGGGCAGCAGATTCCAGCCCCTCCTCCCCCCACCTCGCCCCTTCAGTTCTTTTTTTTTTTTTTTTTAATATTTTATTTATTTATTTGACAGAGAGAGACACAGCGAGAGAGGGAACACAAGCAGGGGGAGTGGGGGAGGGAGAAGCAGGCCTCCCGCTCAGCAGGGAGCCTGATGCGGGGCTCGATCCCAGGACCCTGGGACCATGACCTGAGCCGAAGGCAGACGCTTAATGACTGGGCCACCCAGGCGCCCATCGCCCCTTCAGTTCTGACTCCCAGATTCTAGGACTGAGCGGGGCCTAAACAGCCATCTGGTCTACCCTTGGGATGATCCATTTGTTCTTCTTCTCTTAATTTCACACCAATTGCCCCCTCTGTTCCTTATATATGCTCTGATCATCAATTAAAAGGTCTTTTATATTGCCTGTGGTGGTTTTTGCAAGCCTCAGCTCATTCTGGACTTACATCTTACCAATAGTTGTTTCAGAGATCCAGCTTAGTCTTGGTATGGTGCCCTTTCCCTGACTTTTTACCATGATTTTTGTTGATCTGTGATCACCTTAGCATGTCTTAACCTGGGAGGGGACAGTCCGACCCCTGGCCCATCGGTGGCCCACAGCTGGTGGTGGTGCCTCCTACATTTTAGACTCCAGCCCCCTGACTTGTGCAGCCGACCCAGAGCGCACCCAGGGTGGGGGATCAGGAGGGGCTCCTTGATGGGCAAAGTGGGCTATGCTTCCTATTCTTGGGGCTGCCCACCCTGTCCCCTTTCTGCTGGTCCTTCAGGAGCCACACCTCCTCTCTGGGGCTCTTTACCACCTGCCACTTGGGGTCCCAGCACTTTTCCTCCTGCTGTGGTCAGGGTGGGATGCGGAGGGGCCATTTGACCTCATAGCATGGTCTTTATTGACCTGAGCTCAAAAAAATGTTTCCCTTGTACCAACTGGGGCTCACATTCATTTCTTGTCAGGCTTAGGAACTTGCTCTGGAGAGTAGGAACCCAGGCCCCGCATTGGAGCAAGATCCAGGATTTTAAATCAAGCATCACCCCTCATGCAAAGCTTTGGAATTTTATTTTCAAATTATTTTGTTTTATTTTCAAAGATTTTATTTATTTATTTGAGAGAGAGAGAGAAAGTGGGGCAAGGACCAGAGGGAGAGGGACAAGCAGACTCTGAGCTGAACCCAGAGCCCTATGCAGGGCTTGATCCTATGACCTTGAGATCATGACCCAAGGTGAAATCAAGAGTCAGAAGGTTAATGACTGAGCCACCCAGGTGCCCCTGAAATAATTTTAGATTTGTACGATAGTTGCAAAGATAGTACACAAAGTTCCTCTATACCTTCCACCTAGTTTCTCCTAATATTACTATCCTCCCTAACCACGGCACACTGATCAAAACCAAGAAATTAGCATTGGTACACTACCACTAGCTAAACTTCAGACTTCACTCAGATTCCCCAGGTTGTCCACTGATGTCCTTTTTCTGGTCCAGGATCCCACATTACATTCAGTCATCACGTCTACTTAGTTTCTCCTAATCTATTACAGTTTCTAGGTCTTTCCTGGTCTTTCATGATGCTGATACTTTTGAATAGTCCTGGTCAGGTATTTTGGTATTTTGTAGAATATCCCTCATTGTGGGCTTTTCTGATCTTTTCTCATGAGTAGACAGACAGGTTATGGATTTGAGTGAAGAAGACGTCAGAAGAGAAGTGTTCTCATCGCATCCTATCAGGGTACATGGTACCAATAAGACCCACCGATGCTGCATATGCACGTATCTATATTTACGGTGGTATCTCTCTCTCTGTATAGGTATGTGTGTGTATTAAAGTAAACATATGGGGCGCCTGGGTGGCTCAGTCAGTTGAGCATCTGACTCTTGATTTCGGCTCAGGTCATGATCTTGGAGTCGTGGGATCGAGCCCCGCATCAGGCTCCTCACTCAGCAGGGAGTCTGCTTCTCCCTATGCCCCTCTTCCCCCTTGTACTCTCCCTATCTCTCAAATAAATAAAATCTTTAAATAATAAATAAAAATAAAGTAAATGTAATCTCATATCGATGTCGTCTCCTCTAACCTGGCCCTACAGGGCTCATTCCAGCATCTCATGTAATTTTTTTTTAAGGTTTTATTTATTTATTTGAGAGAGAGAGAGAGAGAGCATGAACAGGGGGGAGTAGCAGAGGAAGAGGGCGAGGCAGACTCCCTTCTGAGCAGGGAGCCCGATACGGGGCTCGATCCCAGGACCCCGAGATCCTGACCTGAGTCGAAGGCAGATGCTTCCCCGACTGAGCCCCGTAGGCGCCCCTCATAGGATTTTCACGGGCTCTTTGACGGTAGTAATGGATGCTGCAAGCTGGAGGAAGGCTATAGCGAACTGCAGTTCTTCCCGGAGACCTTGGCGTTCATCTACACATGCCCTTTACCTGGCGGACACTTTGCTAGCAGACATTGGACTCATCCACGTGAGTTGGCGCGTTGTCAGAATGACACTCTGAGCCCAGGCTTGGGCCTAGGTCCATCCTGAGGCTGCAAGCAGTCTAAGTTGATAACTGCCCTGGGGCCACTAGCTGAGGCTTCAGGCAAAGGTTGGGAGGTCTGTGAGGGTAGGCTCCGATGAACCACATGGGCTCTCGGTCTTCTCGGTCTTAATTCATGCCCCTGCCTCCCCATTCAGGGTAGAGTAAATGAGCAGGGACTTCAGCTAGGACAATGATTTGTTAGGATCCCTGATGCCTGGGCCCAGACACTGGTGAGTATCATGCAGGGCTGAGGTGGGTCCAGGGAAGGGATGGTGTGGTCCAGCTTTACCCTGACTTTGGTGTCCCTTTGAGCTTCCATTGTGTTGGCGGCCGGGAAGACATCACTGCCCACACACCTCTCCCCTCCTTCCTGGTTCCTCGGCCTCCCCTCTGTTGGCCGCCTCTCCGTGCCCACTCCGAGCCCACCCTCTGGTCTTCGCCATCTCCTGGAGCCACTTTTCCTGGATCCTGTGCCTGTGGCCCTTTCCTTCTAGTCTTCTGAGACTCCTCCTCTGTCTGCTGTTTGGCCTCCTTTGCCCCCCCCACCCCGTTCTCCGCCATGAGCCCTTCTTCCTGCCTGCTGTGTGTCTCTCAGCCAGTCATGAAGTCACCAGTTGCCATCACCCTTCTCCGGTCTGTGCTCTTCATTTTCAACCTTACCAGCTCGGCTGGTTCCTGAGCTTGGAGACCCTGACGGGACCTGCTCCTTCCTGGTTTGGAGCAGTGAGCCAGGCCCTCCTTGAACATCCTTCCCTGCTGGTGCAGTTGGTTTCCATCTCCCCACCAAGGCTCTGTGACGCTTCCAAACCTTTGCCTTTCCCTGTGAGTAGATCCAGAGAAGTCCTTTCAGGTATGATTCCAACTCCAGAAGTCATACAAGGGAAGACTGGCCAGTCCGAAGAGATAGCAGCAAGACTCTGGATGTGGAAACGTCGGGCACCGACAGCCTCTGCTGGTCGGTGATTTCACGGGGAGCAGATGGAAGCACTCAGCAGCCCAGCAGATCAGAGCAGAGCATTGTCCAGAGGACACAGTGATTCCTGGACGGAGAAAGGAACTGAACATGTCAACAAATCGTGGCCAGAATCCTTGCTCACACGGTCCAGAGGGACGGGAGACAGTGGAGCTGGACCTTCCATCAACCACGGCAAGCAGGACACGTGGTAGCTCCTCCCACTGGGAGGAGAGGGAAAAAGTGTTCACATTGCCCTCATGGCATCTTGTCTTCTTAAACCCTAGAGATTCCATAATAAGTTATAGAGGCAGCCACTTAGAGCCAAACTTACCTGCATACAACAGATTTGCTGGTTAAGAAGATACAGCTCGGGGTGCCTGGGTGGCTCAGTTGGTTAGGCGACTGCCTTCGGCTCAGGTCATGATCCTGGAGTCCTGGGATGGAGCCCCGCATTGGGCTCCCTGCTCAGCGGGGAGTCTGCTTCTCCCTCTGACCCTCCTCCCTCTCATGCTCTCTGTCTCTCATTCTCTCTCTGAAATAAATAAAATCTTAAAAAAAAAAAAATTAAAAAAAAAAAAAGAAGATACAGCTCATCCTGGACTCTCTTGCCCATCCTTGGCCACCAACAGAATAGTAGCTACATCCCACCACATCGGTTAAGCCACCCTGGCCTCCTTGCTATCTTGTGTTGCTTCTTGCACTGGGCAAGCTCATGTCCCAAAGGGATAGTCTCCTTTGTACACAAAGAACTCCTAGAAGTCATTAAGAAAAGGACTATCAGGGGCGCCTGGGGGAAAAAAAAAAAAAAGGACTATCAAGTCAATAGAAAAAATGGTCAATATGTGATCAGAAGAGCAAATACAAATTGTTCTTAAATATACGAAAGAAACTCAACCTCACTTATAAGAACGACACTGAGATATTTTTTTTACCTATCAGAATTAGCATAAATCAAAAAATTTTATAAGATACACTTTTGGTAGGTATTTGCTTTCTTCTCCCAATTCCAGTGTGTGTGTGTGTGGCGGGGGCGCCCCACACCAGCAAGCAATGCTCAGACACCAGCTGGGCATCCTACAATTCAGCTCAGTTCTCACACTGTCTACCTGGGGATGGCATCAGGTCCCACAGGTAAAGGGTTCAGTCCTGAAGACCGCCCTCCACTTCAAACACCAACTGTCAGCCCAGCACATCACCTGTTCTCCTGAGCGGCTGTCTGTTAATCAGAGGTCCCTACCTAACCCTTCCTTGAGTTCTACGGATTTGCTAGAATGGCTTGCAGAACTCAGAAAACCTATTAACTCACTAGATTATCAGTATATAACAAGGGAATTAAAAGAGATGAAGAGATACAGTCCCTACCAAAGGAGCTTCTGTCCCTGGGGAGTCTGGGGCCCAACATAGTGGCACTTGGAAGCATGCTGGTTTCCAAATCCCCTCCTTTTTGAGTGTTTATGGAGGCTTCGCTACACAGGTATTCACTGAATCATTAGTCATTGGTGCTCAACCTCCAGCCTCTTTCCCTCCCTGGAAATCATCTATTCACCGCTGGTTTCCCTGGCGACCACCCCAGCCTTAGGTGCTTTACAAAAGCCACTCATTAACATAACCCAGAGGTGGCTGAAAAGGGATTATTGTGAATAACAAGACACCCATTCACCTTTGTGGTTCTGAATAGATTTCAGGAACTGAGGACAGGAGACCAAATGTTATAATAAAAGATGCCCCCCCAACACCCCCCCCCACGCTCCTGTTGCTCAGCAAATTCCAAGGATTTGGGGAGCTGTGAGCAAAGAACAAAAACTATCAAATATATATGCAAAATATATTTTGGTTAGCTGAATGACCAAATACATATATTTCTTTCTTTCTTTTTTTTTTTTTTTTAGAGAGACAGAGAGTGCTAGCCAGGTGCAGGGGGAGAGGGAGAGAGAGAATCTCAAGCACGCTCCATGCCCACAGGGAGCCCAACCCTGAGATCAGGATCTGAGCCAAAACCAAGAGTTGGACGCTTACCGCTTACCAACTGAGCCACCCAGGCGCCACTCTATTTTTCTTACAAGTCACAATATCACGGTGGGGCCATGAGGAGGCAGGCATGGCTGGGGAGCGTGTAAGCTGGTGAGAAATTTGGCCCTAATTATCAAATCCATTTACTCTGGGACCTAGCCTAGCAATTCCATTTCTAGGAATTCATCCTACAGAAATGCTTATACGTGTGCAAAATAATGGGGATCTATACAAGTTAGTTATTGCAGGTTTCTTCCAATTAGCAAAAGATTGGAAGTAATCCAAATGTGCATTATATTAAGGGGACTGGCTAAAAAAAATCGTACATCCATACACCCTGCCCTACAAGGTTTATGCCTTTCCTTGTCTTCTTTAACAGGGTTAATATATCTTGGCTCCAAATTCAGCACGGCGTTTAATGGAGACCATTAGAAGCATTCCCACCAAGTCAGGAGCAAGAGTGATGGCTCACTGTTAGCAGCATGATTTAAGAATGTACTAGAAGTGCCAACCAATGCAAGGTGGGAAGACAAGCCAGAGGTATACAAATCTGAAAGGAGAAAGTAACACTTCCACTATTAGAATATAAGATTATCCACATACCTGGAAAATCCAAGTGAATCATTGGAAACAACCACTACAAACAGCAAGAATCTGTGAATTCCCAGTGAACAAAATTCAAACACAGAAATCAACAGTCTCACATCGCTCGCTGTTCTGGGATGACGGGCCACTGGTAAAACCAGGGAACCCTGTGAGCCCGAGCCCAGAGCGGCACTTCATTTGCTGTAAAATGAGGTCTTTGAGCAGGAGCCGTGCTGTGCAGAACACCACGGTGATGACTTTGGCATTTTGTAAGTCAGCTTTTGGCAGAGGTGTTCTGGGCAGCTGGTGTCTGTGGGTGCCCACTCCAATCCAGCCCTGTTCAGAGACAAGGGAGTGGCCCCGTCATCATGAACACAGCCCCATCAGGAGGAACAGACAAGGGCACCCACATGCGCCCAGTGCTATCTGGGCCTGCCCGTAATTCAGGCAGGAGGGGACCAGGAGGGCTTCCTGGAGGAAGCAATTATCTGAAGGGTGACAGAGGTAGGCAAAGGGTGGAGAGGGCATTTTGCACAGCAGGAGATGAGCTGTGTGGAAGCAGGAAGGAAAAGGGTGGATCTGGGGCACCCCAGGAATTCAGTCTGGCTAAAATATGACCTGGGAGGGCATTCATTGAGGAAATACAGGCAGTCCTTCAGTTAGAAGGGCCAGGCTCAGTCCAGTTGATGTGAAATGTTGGGGTTTGTGAGTCAACAGTTGAAAGAATTTTTGAGATGTTTTCGGTGCAAGAAAGGTGGTTTTATTAAAGCACAGGGAGAGGACCCGTGGGTTGAAAGAGCTGCATAGGGTCGTGAGGAGTGACTGATTATATACTTTCAAGTTGGGAGGGGTTAGGGACAGCGTGAGTCTCTAAGGAATTTGGAAGCGAGGTTCCAGGACCTTCAGGGGCTGGCTGCTGTAAGGGTAAGTTCATTCAGTACCATCTGGTAAAACCTTAGTCAGGAGACCATTCAGATGGACATCAGAGGGCCCATAAGCTTGGAAGATGATTGCTAACATATATCTTGGGGGGGGAGGGGGCGGTAGAGATAAAGGACGTTCGTTTCCGGATGAGATTTTTACATGTTAAAGAAGACTTACATGGGGCGCCTGGATGGCTCAGTCGTTAAGCGTCTGCCTTCGGCTCAGGTCATGGTCCCAGGGTCCTGGGATCGAGCCCTGCATCGGGCTCCCTGCTCAGTGGGGAGCCTGCTTCTCCCTCTCCCACTCCCGCTGCTTGTGTTCCCTCTCTCGCTGTGTCTCTCTCTGTCAAATAAATAAAATCTTTAAAAAAAAAAAAAAAAAGAAGACTTACAGGACCCTGGAGGTCAGGCTAATGTCAAGCTAGGTTGTCTTTTGCCTCCAGCCAAGTATTCACTTTGAGGCCGTTGAGTTCCTGGCGGAAGGTCTCTCTGCTTTTCTCAAGTATTGTCAATGGGCTGTGAAGGAAATTTAATTATGTTTTCTTCTACATTTCTTTTACCTTTTGTTCTCCATATCCAGGGTGAGTTACTACCTGGGGTGGGGCTGTGGAGGCTGTGGTAGGGGGAGGTGGAACACTTAGATTACAGGAGGGGAAGTTGCTGGGGGTGCAGGGAGATGTCAGGTTGTCCTTACGGGACATGTGACTTTCTGCAAGGTGCTAACCTGTTTCTTCATCTGTTAAAAGGGGACCATAATAATCTACATACAGGGCATGCTAAGCGAAGCGTGCATGGGAAATGATCACAGTGCCTAGCACAACGGACTGTTGGGAACTGGTACCATTTACCGCCAGCCTCACCCACAGGGACACCTCCAGCACGGAGCCCAGGTCTGTACTTGCAGAGTCTGAGTGAGTGAAGGTTACCCGTCCACTGGCCTGAGCCCCCACTGATTACATTTGAACCTCCAATCCTCCAGGAGGTCTTGCTTCCTCCCCGGCCTTCCTGGGATGCTACAGCCCCACCCGAGTGCTCCCGCTACCCTCTGCACACCTCCCTTCACATCTCCCTTGCTGTGTCCTGGACCTTGCCCCCTTCAGACTGTGAGTTCTGGGAGGGTACCGCCTTGGGCTTCCCGCTCACCTCTACAAGGCAGGGGGCCAGTGTTGGACGAACATTCTGAGCACTGCAGAAACCAGCTGTGGACTCTGTTCTTTTGCAGCTGACACATCAGAGAGCTGTACTTTTATGAGCTGTTGGGATGGAGATGGATTATTTGTCCAGGACATTTGAGCTTGAGTCAGAACAATCTTAGAGGGGAGTTCAGTGTCAGGGTCATGTGGAACTAGGCCTGGGTAAGTGTCAGGGCTGACACTTTCAACTGGCACCAAATAGGACTGTAGCCAAGGGAAAGCAGACCCAAGGCCCAGGGGCAAGAACAAGGGAAGATGAGAAACACCAAAACACAGACTACCCAGGTCTCTGCCAGGGGACAGAGCTCAAAGAAGAGAAAAAGGGCTGGATTAGTCCCATTGCCCTCTGGCAAACTGTGTGAGTAGATGTGTCTTCTGGAGTGGACTTGCACTCCCTGTGCATAATGCTTTTCCCAGCACAACCAACTGTGGACTGATGGAATGCCCTATTTACCAGCATGGCATTCTACATAGAACTTGTAGTTAAAAAAACTCCTTTCACAGCAAATGAAGTGAAGCCATGGACTTGTGATCATGTACCTCACAGGTTTTGCCACATCTCTCACCACGCAGAAGCAGCTGGATGGAGTGAAATGGCCTCTGGAAGACTCAGCCGTGATGCTGCGGGGAGACAGTATCCTGCAAGGGCAGAGTTCTACCTTAAAGGCTTCGGTATATGCTAGGCATGAATCTACTCTGCTGTAACCAGAATTCGTGGGGCCAAGGAATCAAGGGAGAGGAGTGGGAGTGATTCCTCTCACCACTCAAAGTGGCTCTGCTGGCTTGGAGGTCTTGGTTTTCCAAGGAGGAATGTTTCCACCAGGGAACACAGCCATGGCTCCGCTGGGTTGCACACTGAGGCTCACCTGGCTATTTGGGGCTCATCAGGACACTGAACCAACAAGCTAGTCAGGGGATTATTCTACTGGCTGGGGAATATTCTCGAGGGGAAACGTGTGCTGCTACATGACAGGGGTGGGGAGGACTGTGGCTGGAGCCCACAGTCCTCCCCTCTAGGTCCCTCTTAGAAATTACAACGATGAATGAAAAACTAAAAAAATAAAGGCAGGACAATTAATTCAGACCCTTTAGGAATAAAGGTTTGATCAACCATGCCAAAAACGAACCCAGCTGAGATCCTGGCTGAGGGCAAAGGAGATGTAGACCAGATAGTGGAAAAGGCAGTTATAAATATCAACTCCAGAAGCGCAAGCGCGTGCTTGCGCACGCGCGCGCACACACACACACACACACACACACACACACGACTTCCTTCTCAGTATCTCATGCAATTTCTGTTGGAAGCTAACTTTACTGTTTAGTGTTTAGGTAGCATTCTGTGATTCTATATTCTATTCAGACGAGACTGTGACTAGATGGGAGCAATCAGCATGGCCCAGAGATCCACACAATTGCTGGGCTTTACGTTTCCTCAGTTTGGGAGAGAGTAAGTCCATCTTCTTACAATGAGTTGCATCTTGGACAGAAACGGAGTAGCTTTTGTGATAATATTAAAGTTCAAATACATGTAGAAGGCTGTGTATAGATGCTGTGCAGCTAAGGGGCAGGGCTGTACCAACTACAAGACTTTGTCTCTCAGCTTCACACCCAGCATTTTTAACTGTTTTTGTGCAACTGGCCACAGCACTCTGCAAACATTTCTGCTTTGCTCGCTGGTATCCTGTGGGATTTCTCCAGCAGGATGCCCGGGAGAGAAGCCTCAGTGCTGGAGGAGGAAAAGGGACCCCGATCCTTCCCGTTCCTACAGCATGACCTCTTTGCAGCTGCGGCAAGCGTGTCCCCGTAGCTGCAGCTCGATCCAGGGGCTCTCCATCTTCAACACACTCAGAAGCAGCTCCGTCATGCCCATCATGCCCGTCATGCCCGCAGACACCCCAGCACCAGGGGAGTGGCCTCCATCCCGAGGCAGCTGGTCCTGGGGCTGCTGTTTTCTTGATTCTTCCTTTCTTTTTGCCTTTTTACTGTGTCAAAAATTCTAAACTATTGTTAACATGACTTTCATGTGTTGTGTCTTCTATTTGGACCATGACTGACAGATACAGGAAGTTTCTATGTATTGAAATGGGAAAGAAATGGTGTCAAGTCTGCATTGTTTTAAATCCTTCATCAGCTGAGGCTCTGCAATGTTTCTCTCTCCCTTGGTATTTCACACGGGCACTTGGTGATTTCTTCAAATTCTATTTCGAATTTCCTTCCGGTCCAATAGTCCTCAGCCCATGTTGAGAATAGAAATGAACAGTATTTTGATATTAAAACTTTATATCAAAAACACTTCAATGGAGTTCTGGCAATGATTAATAACCAATGAGAGAGTATCTTTAGAACACATTTATGTCAATGACCCCACACTGTCTGAACTATCCCACAGGTTTTGTTCTGGAATGGATTTAAAAGCCCTGTGCACTGGAGGACAGACTGAGCAGCCACAACTACCAGCTTCCCCACTTCCCCGGATGAAAGAGTCCACAGCCTGGTTGTTGCGGATATTTTCCATTTATTACCGCAGTAGACAACTGCTCTGAAAGTGCAACACCAAATCACTTTGCCACAGCGTCTGCTCCTCCACTGGCAAATTCTGGGAAGTTCATTCTTGCAGCATCGTGGACCACAAGCTTCTCTCGAGGTGGAAAATTATTGCCACTGCCAATGTCACAGGAAAAAACCCCACACACATGAAAAGAAGGACAAAATGAGAAGAGCACTGGAGAGGAGGAGGGGCCAATTTCAAATGGAAAACCCAGCAGAGGGGTCATGGGGAAACAGCCCGCCTGTGCAAAGTGGAAGGTGACTCCCCGTCTCCTGGAAGCAACCTACATGTTTGTGAGGTTGGCCCGGGTGCACCTCTCACCCCTTTGTCCCCAGAACAGGTGAGACCATCACCACTGCCATGCCACAGCTTGGTGTAGCAGAGGCCCATGGAGTCAAAAAGAAATGAAAGGATCTCTCAAGCTAGTTTGGAAAATGGGTGGTTTGGCTAAACTGACTCTTCGACCTCCCACTTAAAGCTGCTGGGCGGAATATCTGGGAGAGCTCTGGCGGGGAAGACACTGCCTAAGAGAAATAACTCTTGTTCTAACCAGCACAAGGGTCAGCATCTTTTGATGGTAAAAAATAACTTTCAAATACTGCAATGACAAGGAGGAAGGGAAACATGAGCAGCTCTAGAAAACACAAGAGATTAAAAAATCTGAATGAGACCAAAAAAAGCACAAAAATATGAATACGGACAATACACCGAAGCACTCAGCCTGACAGAACCCTCCCTCATGAACACATTATACACATATACACCCGCTCGCACACACATAATAGTCAGGCAGATGCCCCAAGGAGGGCAAATCCAAACGTCTGCTCTCTTTGGGATTCTCATGGCAAATCTGAGTGTAGGCAAAAGTGAAGCCCTTCCTGGGGTCTAAACAAATACTCAGGAAGCAGCCTTTGCTCCCCATTTTAGCCAATGTTGCTCCTATATTTGCCTGAGCCCTTCACAACTGTCCGGGCACTACAATTCATTCTTCATACTCCTGGAGTTTAAATCACTGCTAGATCTTCTTCTCCGTAGATCTAACTTCACCTGTAATGGAAGCACCTCCCTTTTGGCTCCTGTACTCCCTGCTCTTTCGGGGGAAAAAGCATCCCAAGACAGTGGTAATTAGAAGGTGTTCGGGAGTTGGAAAGTAGGAAGAGAGTAACATAAATACAATAAGGAAATGCCTGTTACTCTCATATGATTTCTCTGAGACCAGGTGGCTAAGGGCCTGGCCTTCAAGGATAGGTTTTAGGAGAGGCCTTAATTTAAGGTACTGCGATCTCTGCTCACAAGAGCCAAGTAAGACAGTGCTCCTTGGAGGTTGCTGTAGGAATCATACTCAGTACTTATTTCCATCCTAGGTGCTCTTCTGACCTGACTTCAGTCCTTCTGGAGTGAGGTCACCTGGCTTCTCTGATGCATGACCGGTCATTTTTAAAGCATGTTTGGCAGTGGCCTACGAGAGGTTTCTGTCTGGGTATCGTGGATCAGCACACACTGACTAGCGCATCTACCAGGTGATACGGACGGAAAGCAGGTTTCCTCAACCACTGCAGACAGGCACAGCCATGCAAAGAAAGCCACCCATCACGGTCACCTTTTCGTCAGATGCCCCAGTTTCAGGATCATAGAATTTACCACATGAAGTGTTAATACTGGGTGACAACCAAGCTTTTGCTTCCCTTCCTCAATGAAGGTCACGCAAGAACCCACAGGAACAGGCTGGACACACAGGCCCTGCTCATCTGGTTTCAGACATTGCCCTCAGCTCCAAATCCTGCACTTGGAACCGCTATTATAACTTAGCTCCTAATCACACTGGATTCTGCTCCAGTTTAATTTACCAAGGCAAACCTTCTGAGCCGCCTCAGTGAAACCAGTGTGGCCCACTGGCTTAAAATTCTAAGTGCAGCAGTGCCTAAGAAGAAAGAGTCCCACAGGAGGGAGGACTGGAGGGCATAAGGCAGGAGACTATACACAATCAGTAACACATTTTCAGAAAATGGTGGGCTTGGGGGAAGAGGGGAGAGAAATAAACAAAATGTCCCAATAATTTAATGGCAGAGCTAGAAGAGAGCATTTATAGCTATTCCGGGACTCTCCAACAAAAAGCTTTTCCTGGATGCACAGACATTCATAATACTGATAACTCTCAGTCGACAGCTCTGGCTTGTACACGTGGTCACGATGCCCTTTGTACAGCAGCGAAGAGCATAACAAAACGCCGACAGGCATCTGGACAGCACACAGCAAAACGAAAGGCTGAACTCCCCCCACCCCGACAGAATCCCATTTAAAAAAAAGTTTGTCTATTACAAAGTCACGTTTTCTGTTTTTCCGCTTTATAAAGTCAGCGATGCTGGAGGGTGTCTAGCGGAATCCGTCCTCCAGGAATGAGTGCAAAAGGGGAGCGCACGGCTCAGGGACGTCCCTTCAGTGAGCAGATGGAAGGACCAGCTGGAGACCTCCCATCCATTTTGGACAAACACACACATACAGAAAAGGATTATTGCCAGCTTGAGTACTTTCACAATGTGATTTTTGTATTTCGGAAGCTTGAATTGTCCCTGAAAGAAAAAAATGGGAGAAAACAGAGCATTCAATACACAGATCTTCTACAGGCAACAACACACATACGGGGCAGGGATGGGGCGGAGACCTGAACTCAGCAGCTCCAGGGCCCTCATGACACACCCCAGAAATTTCCTTCCTTGCTAATCTAATGCCAACATAGCAAACCACCTCCCAAGTCCCTTCGAACACTTCAACTCGACTATTTTCAAGAGCCAAAGATTAGAAACAACGCACATACTTAGCAAAAGGGCACTGGTTAAATACGACTATTATGGCACATTCATTCACTGGGACACTTGTGCAGCTTAAAAAAAACAAGCCAAGGAAGCTCACTACTAATATGGAAAACTCTCCAAGAGAAACTGAGAAGGTACGGAATAGTGTATGTACATAGTACACCACCTTTTGTGTAAGTGGGGGTGGGGGAAATAAGGCCATAGTTCATATCGCTTGTATGGACATAAAGTCTATAAGGCCACCCAAGAAACCAACAACAATGGTTACATGGGGCAGTGGAGGAGGGAAAGGGGGGCACAGCAGAAACTGAGCAGGTGCAGAGTGGGGAGGAAACCCCCTTTTTTCTCACACACACCCATATGCACACATACTTAAAAAAAAAAATCAAACGATGTGATTATATCATGTATTCAAAAAAATCAACCTACCAATCAACCAAAAAACTCTCTGTTCAAAACGTATAGCTACTTATAAAAGGATATTCCACGAGGTGAAATACTCATAGCCTTTAGACACTTAGCTATAATTCTTAAAAGAGAAGCATGTGTGTATGTAACACATGGTAAGTCATGTCCTCTTAGTCGCCTTCTCTTGGATGTAGACAGGCTTGGCCACCCACCAGAAACCTTTCCTGTTCCACACTAGAAATCCAACATCTCAGCATTTCACATTGCCATTTGAATCCCACAATCTTAGGGCTGGAAAGGGCTTTAAAGGTCACCTCATCTGCTGCTATAGCTCAGAGCTTCAGACTTTAAAGTACCTGAAATTCTAGAACAGAAATTCTCATTAATCTGATTTTTGAGTCATTACTTCCTTTTAGTTTTAGTGGGATATTCTAGAAGCCTTAGCTTTAACTGACCCATCTTAAAATTGCTACAACTTATTGGGTGTATGGCTATTGGCGCAGAGTACATATGAAAGAATACACTCAGCCCAGACAAAGAGCAGTCTCCAGTTAGCAATAACAGATTCTCCCCCATGATGGCAGCAGGCTGACAGGAAAGAACAGCCCTCAATACACGAGGAGAATGACTGGGGACAAATACACTGAGAGAGGAAACCAGAGCCGGTGTAGGTGAACTCTGGCTGGGAAGAAACTGATGTTATCTCAACAGACCACTAGTATTTTTATAACTGACATGCATGACCGTGTAGCTCATTTATCCATGGCTACTGAGCATTTTGAAGATTTCCACCTAAGGAGGTAAAGACTGAACACAAAGAAAAACCTAATGGGGTGATCATCTTTTTAAAAGGCCTTTCAAAAGGACAGATCCCACTGAGGTGCCACAAGTAGCTAGCAAAGGATGAATAAGGTTGTATCTGATTATAAAACAGACAAGCAGGCGTAACTGATGTGTGCGTGTGACTTCTGAGTCCCCTTGGGGATGATGTACTACTGAGACCGTGTCCGAGAAGCCCTCTACTAACAAAAGAAGTGATCAGGAAGGAATGGTTTGCTCTGTTCCCTTTCTTCCCTTTTGATGCCCCCTCTATCCCCACAGAGCAACTGGATCACAAAAGTCAATCAGCAGGGAGAAATAAAATGAGTAAATGGAAAGGCGGGGTGTGGGACGGTAGCATCACAGGATTTTCTGACTGGGAAAATGATTTATCTTGGAGTAAGAGAGATGGCAGGCAAGCGTCTCGACCCGCCTTTCATCTGTTTAGTGACGAAGAGGGAAGAACTTTCCGGACAAGTCATCACTGTAAGCAGGTCACCTTTATCTTTTGGAAGCGTCCCTGTACTGTGCTGGGCTTGGGCCACAGACAAATTTTCTCTCTGTGGCAGGTAAACTGAAGAGCTCTATAATACTTTCCTATCCAGATATTTACTATTTATTCTAAGTACTTCTATTATCACAGATCTCTTCAGGGTCAGAAAATCTAAGAAATCACAATTATTCTAAGGTTTATTTGTAATGTGGAAAAGGGGAGAAGAGTAAGGAGCCAGAAAAATCTAGCTGAGCTTGTCCCTTTGATATAAAGGAAAACAAAGAGCAATGAGAACGGGTGACAGGCTCCTGACAATGACAGGCTGGTGGCAGCTGGTGGCTCTGGTCCAGCTTTTCTAAAAAAAAAAATGGGCTGAGAACAGCTCGCTGCCAGATTTAGTCTGAGGAATGCGTTCACCTCAGACCAGCTGAGAACTAATCCACCGTTCTGTCCCTCACCCCGGGGCTGCAGTGCCAGAGAGATTAGGAGACACAGAAAGGAAGGAGGAAGACAGGAAGTGGCAGAGGTCACAGGCAACTTTTAATTTTTTTTAAAAAGATGGGCTTCTGTTCTTTTAAAAGCAAACTATAATTTAGAAAATCCAGAGTGAGCTCCTAAAAGCTAGCCCCTCTAGCCACCCAGCAATGTTGTAATGGTGCATGGGTGACCAGGAAGGGTTTTCTGTTGTTTTTGTTTTTTTAACGATACAACAGATCTTTTAGAAGGAAATAACATTTTTACATCCTCATCTGTGAATTTATGTAAAATAAGCAACTGGGGCTGGGCCTAGTGTACTGATTTAAAGGGGCTTTTCAGACATCAGTTTTTCCACTGTATCTTAATTTATTCCCAAGGATTTTTACACATCAGGGCACAGAAGCCAAAAGACCCACAAGGCTAGAGAAGTCAGAAAGATGTGCTTTACCGGATGACTCTTTGTCCTGATAGTGGGGCCTCAGAAATACCAGAGGCCTAACCAAATTGGCTTCCAACTTCACGTTCCCAGGCATCTTAGGCAAATCTATTGCCCAAATACTCTGAAATAGCTTTCTAATCTGCTTTGCCTCCCCATAATCACCTTTTTCATCCTTCTAGAGAAAGGACAAGTTCCAACTCTGGGAAGAATAAGCTGAGGTAGAGGCTGGCTCGTGAGGGTGGACAACAGAGAAGCACGGTGGCCGGTTCCTGACAGGAACGCCTCTGTTCTTGTAGGAAGCTATCGCTGAGCTCGTGCCCAGCAAGAGCAGCACAGTTGTTCTGGGGCCTCACGGGAACACTGAGGAGGAGCCCTACCTGACTCTGCTCTGGAGGGGGATCTGAGAGTACACTCACAATTCAGCCTACACACGGTCTTCCGAGGAACATTCTCTGTCAGCTGTCCACCCCGGGCTAGCTCTGGCTTCCTCCCCTCTCCCTCACTGGATAATAAAATTGCAAACCCTTCCTAGGTTCAGTGGGGCAAGTTTCAGCCTCTAATCTCCCACTGAGTGCCAACTTCATTCCCCAACAACACAGATCACTGCTCTGCGCTTGCCAGGCCAGACACATAAGTAACCCTCAATCCTCCCCAGCAGCTAACCGGAACTGCTATTGAAGCCATGGTTAAAAGTGCAATCCTGATTTGTAATGCAGATCAAATGAAACCGTTCTAGAATATTAGCAGCTATATGTAATAGCATAAAATATCAGGTAAACTGAGGAGAAGTATTTGTGGTTCAAGAAGAATTACTTAAAAAAAAAAAAAAGAATTACTTAAATAGCAGTTTTTATTTCTCCCCAGATCATGGTCTACTTGGAAGGGGGTAGAAGAAAAGGTAGAGAGGATGAGGAGCTATGAGCTGGAGGTACCCAGCCTCTTAGAGCACCTTGTCCAGGGGTAAGGCGATAGGAATGAAATTGGAGTCCTTTTCAGGTCTTTAGGACAATGAAGTGAGGTGATTTTTTTCGTTTAGATGCTAATACTCCTCTCAGACTTCCAAGGCCATGTGTTTCAAGAACACCTAGGGGGCACCTAACTGGCTCAGTCGATAAAGCATCCGACCCGATCTCAGGGTGGTGAGTTCAAGCCCCATGTTGGGCGTGGAGCCTACTTAAAAAAAAGGTGGGGGGGGGGGACACCTAAATTATGTAGTGCTCCTGAAGTGCTTTCTTCATCTGCCAGATAAAAAAGATACAGGGGCAACAAAAAGAACAAAGAGACTGCAAAATGGTAATGATATAAATTAAAACATATGATTTTGAGGCAATTCAGGTATCTTTCCCGAGGGATTCAGTGTTAGCGAAAGGGGAGGGAATAGTTTTAAGTTTTCTCCCATTCTGACTCTTCCAATTTCATTTTAAAGCCTTTCCTCCCCCTTCATGGAACATAAGATGCTACTGATTTTTAAAGATCCCATTGTTTTATGTACTCTAAGTAAATACTGCCAATTAAACTACGTCAAAATTTTTCTTATCATATTCACTGTGAGCAACCTGATTTTAGGGATATTAAAAAAAAAGTAACCCTACAAATAATCAAATATGGTAATGTTATTAAAACAATTCCAGGGTGCCTGGGTGGCTCAGTCATTAAGCTTCTGCCTTCGGCTCAGGTCATGATCCCAGGGTCCTGGGATCAAGCCCCACATCGGGCTCCTGACTCAGCGGGGAACCTGCTTCTCCCTCTCCCTCTGCCTCTCCCCCTGCTCATGCTTGCTCTCTCTCTCTCTCCTCTCTCTGTATCTCTGTGTCTCAAATGAATAAATAAAATCTTTAAAAAAACCCCAATTCCACTATAGTGCCAGGGCTCTGGAAATCTGACTTATTTTTCATCCTGCAAATCAGTGTAGCCAACATGACAGCCCATGCATGTTTTTCATCCCTCCTGGTATATAGTAGCAGCCACCTCAGAGTTCTGTTGACTATATTTTATAGAGAAACCTTTTAAATAAACGGCAATTTTTAAAATCTAGCATCATCTAAAAATTGAATTTATAATAAAGGAATTAAACTATTAAAAAAGAGACGAGTGGCATTATCCATGCGTGCAGTAATTCTGGGACTGTTTATCTACAGATCATCCCAGCTCCACAGAGTACTCAGACCCCGGGCCACCTGCTTCTGTTCCTCAGTGTCATCCTCTCTTCATGCCCAGCTGAGGGATGCTGGTCTCCTTCTCTTGAAACTGCCTCATTTCCTTCTTGGGACGGGGGAGTTCTGAAGCAGCTACTATAGCTGACATGTTCTGCTCCAATTTTAGCACTTCTCTCTCTCACAGGGATGGGGGTGGTGGTGGTGGTGGGGTAGTTAATGTCCAGGAATATGCTCTCAGGGCAGGCACATGCGGATAGTGTCCTTTCATCCAGAATCAACTGACCCAGTTCCCTCTGCTAAAGAGACAGACATGGACTTGGCACTCTCTTAATTGAAATACAAATGTTCTTAAAGTGAATGTGTCAGTCAACCTGCCTTCGATTTCCCAGGGCCTCTCCCTGCCAGTAAGCGTGTGGCGGTCTAGTGAGAGCACAGCCTGCGTCTACCCCAGCTCACTCTCATTGTGAAACCCTCAGGTTCTATCACTGTCTGCTCACAACTGACAAACACCACCAGCAAACAAGAGCCATCCTCACCTAATTCACACCGGAGCCTATGGAATTGGCCTGTTAGTCACAGGACACTGCCAGATGGCTTAAAAATGGCCACGTCTGGGCAAAAGACAAAGGATCTGTGGCACATTTATAAACATGAAATGTTGGCATCGCAAGAGATCCGAAACATTCTAGTCCGTGGAACCTCACTTTTCCAAATGAGAAAATAGGGGTATAGTAAGTTAAACAATCTTCCCAGAGGTTCACCAGGAGACAGGTGACCCCGCAAGGATGGTTCCGTGGCTTTGGACTCAGGACTTTTCTGAGACTGTGACGATCAGTCAGAGAGGAGAGGTGGGAGCAGGCCCCACGTTGGCAGAGGCATGGCTGCTAGTACGTGGGGAGAGCGCATGCCCTTGGGAAGAGGGGGCCTGGGGCTGAGAGGTATGTCACAAGGTTACAGAGAAGATAGACAAGGCCCTACCCTGAGTGTGAGAGACAGAGGGGAGCGTCCGATCAGCGGCCGCTGCTGTTCACCAGGCCATGAAACTCCTCCCAGGCCCTGGCAAACCAGAGACAAAAAACACAATAGCACATTCAGGTCAACAGCTTTTTAACAAAGAGCGCACAGACATGATAACCCCACATCCCGCTCCCAATACCTCCAGGTCGAGTGGCGCCCACCAGTACCTGGAAGCCCAGCGATAAGGCTTCCCATCTGGACTTCCCACTCACAGCAGCAGTGGTGGCCAGCCCCCCTCAGGGGCAGTTGGCACTGCTCCCGGCTTGCTCCACTGGTGAAGTCTGACCCTCACTATTCCCTCAAGCATTTGCCACAGTCCTCCTTCTACCTGCTGCTTGCAAGTCTACCGGGGGGGGGGGGGGATGGAGGGGGCACTGAGGTCAGAGCTAAGTTCGACCATCCCGAGAGATCCCTCGATCCCTCTCAGCACTAGGGTGAAGGGCAGCGGTGCTTCCGGCCTTGGGGGCATGAGGACGGGTGGCAGGAACTCCTTTTCTTCATCAGGCCCCACCCTGGGGGTAAGGGCAGTTACCAACGGCATCATGATGTCTGAAGGTGCAATGAGGCAACTCTAGCACTTTCTCTGCTTCCACATTTCCAACCTTCTGACCCCTCTCAACTCACACCCCCAAATCTGTATCAGGTTCCATCTGTTTCTGGAAATACCCACGTAACTATTAACTTAAACTGTGTAGGCCACAGTTCAACATTTCTCGGGATCAGTGCTCCTTATAACTTTCATGCCAATTAACTCGATTTAGTAATTGAGGTTAGGAAGGGATAAGAACTGTGATCGAGGGGTACACAGTCTTTCCAGGTGCTGCTCCACGAAGAACAAGCCCTTGGTGACTGCTGGCCAAAAAGCAGGAGAAAACCAGATTCCCCCATGCATCCTGGAGCCCTAAACCAACTTGAGTTTCCTCGGAGGAGCTGATGTCCTACCTTTTTGCCCTACTTTTTAGCCCCATTGGGGACAAAGTGCCTGGTACGTTCCCTGGGAAATTATATATATATAAAATGGGTAATCTGGTACTTCTAAATAGAAAATTCCTTATTGGCAATTATTCCATTCTTGGTTTAAAGGGATGACAATACCCAGGGTGACAACTCACTACAGGTTTAATATTATGGCCAAAGAATATACTTCATTACTAGGCCTTCTATGGGTAGCTTTTCTTTTTTTTTTTTTTTAAATAGGGAGGGATTAAATACAGTGACCTGGTATGACAAATTCCTTCTTTTGGGTAATATTTGTACGTTTCATTAGTTTTTCCCTCTTTTGAACAGCGGCAGCAATTATAAGTTAATGATCTACCTCAAGAGGTAGATCTGCGGTTGATGGTTTCTTCAGAGAGTATTACCAAAGCTACTCATACATGCTAACTGAATTGAAGAAAAATGTAAGACCGCCAAACAAGCGTGCCAGTCTTTGTCAATTCACAAACTCAATGTCCACAGCAAGACATCTGTTCCATTCCACAGCCCTTTCTGGAGAGGCAGTGATGCGGTGAATTTCCTGAGTCCGTGAGTGACATCAGAAGGCTATTTCATTCTCCACTCCAAACGAAGATAAGGGCAAAGCAAGTCCGATGCTTGGGCAGAGGCCTAGAAAACCCCTCTCTCCTTCTAACAGTGAGATTTCAATTCTATTTTAAGCAATTTAGGTGTCAACAAGGAATTACATGGCTGTGTTGAAGCTTCATCTCATTTATCCTTTTGTTTCCAGAAAGGCCTACGCTAGTCCAAACAGAGCAGTTCTGTGTCAAGAACCTGCAGAAATACATATTTCAGAGTTCCCCTCTAATCCATTCCAGTATGAAACTGCCCTCCCATTTTCTTCAGAAGGATCTTCTTCAGATGCTAAACCTCAACATGAAGAATCTGGGTAAAGAAATTTCCTCACATGGATTCAGTGGAAATCAAACGGTTGGTCATAGTCATTGAACAATCATTCTTACTCTCGTAGGCCAATGCTTGGTTAAGAGGCAAGTCAACCACCTAGAGCTAGGTATGAATTTTCTACCTAGTCTCCATCTGGCATCCCAGGTATTTTAGGTAATATTAAAACTTGCTTCTTTTAAAGGTGAAGAAAGAACAAATTAAATGTTAGAAGTGTCATATGAATGGAGTTAAAAAAAAAAAAAATTGCCCTGAGATTAACAGAGCCTACAGGGAATTCTGAACAGATTCAAATGACAGAGTGACAAAGAGTCCTTTAGAGACCACTCTTGTCCCAGCTCACTTACCAGAAAACAAATTCTGACAGCAGAGATCTCATTTCTGGGTAACTGTATTTGCCCCCACCCTGCCTAAAGCCTGCTTCACAGCCTTGCGCTTATCTGGCACTTGAGATACACTCACGGATGAGCTCAGCCTCCTGCCAGTCTGGGCTTTCTTTGCTTTGAACATCAGTATGGGGAACATTTCATAAATGCAAAGCCAGGCCAGCAATTATGCTGGTGTGACTCAGTGCCACCAGGCTATGATTCTAATTTAGCTAAGATAGGAGAAGGGATGGGTCGTTCTTGCCTACAAAGTTCAATGTTTAAATACAATGAAATCTAGATGTGGTAAAGCGAAGTCCCCATGTTTGACCCAGCTCTCCTCTAGAATAAAGTAATAAAGAGAAATCACCTACCCTCAACTTTCTGTGCAGTGGGGTCTGGTCAGACTCCCCAGTACTGTGGCCCACTGAGTGAAGCTGGCCCTGTCTTCCCCTTTTCCATTCCAGGCCAGATGCACAAAGGAACTCAATGAGACTATTCCAAAGAGGAATTTCCTCACAAAAGATATTGCTGCTTTATGTGGCTCTGTGCCAAGTTTTATCCCTGCTGGTTGCAAGTCTGGCTGCCTTACGAGATTTCTCCTCAGAGAGGATACAGTTAGTTACTTGATGCTTGCAAGGACCCAAACCTATGAAACCTCAACTACGACTGGTCTCATTAAGAGGAGCCATGCACCTGAGCTAACACTCAATTTAACAGGTTTCCCATTTGTCCACGGGACCTGCTCACCCTTCACGGGTGGAACTATTGGCAATGAACAACGGTAGGAGGCAGCAGGCAGGCGTCCCCTGGGCAGCAAAGCAGCTCACCACGCCCGGTATGCAGCAGCGCCGGCCTCAGCTCACCTAGGAGTGCAGCAGGAAGAGGCCACAAGCAGCGTGACTAGGGAAAGGCTGGAAAAACCAAACAGTTGAAAAAGGACATTGAAAACTGGACTGAAACACAGCAAGGTGGAGAAACGTGACTGAGAAATCGAAGCCACTCCTAGAAAAATGGCCCTATTTCCAGCAGCCCTACTCTCCAGAGAACTTGGGGGAGAACAAAGGTTCCATTCCTTCTTCCTTCACTTCCTCTGAGTTCTCAAGTTCTTGCTGCTGCTCCTGGGCTTAACCAAAGCCACACCTGTGGGACAGCCACAAGGACTAGAACAAAGCATAACAGCTCTGACTTCCTTTCACATTTGGCAAGGATCACAGGGGCCTCCGCGTGGGTTTGGTGCTTTCTGATCAACTCTTACTCTGGATGGTGACATCAAGCTCATCTCCTGGACCAGTTAGAGCCGAAATTAAGGTCAATATGTGTAACATAATATTGGAAGGCAAGAGGGAAAAGGCCATAGAAGGTAATTCTTTGACAATACTAAAAACATAGAGAACAGGCATTTCCATATGCCAACAAACCTCCCATTTTCCAGGTACTTCAATCAATTTTGGATATGCAATAAGCAGAGAACCAATCACACAAACACCTCCAGAATGTTAAAGGCTAGTCCCACTGTGTGTTCTGTGAGATCCCAGGCCACGTGCAGCCTGGTGGTCAATCAGGATGGTAGAAGCACAGGGTGTTGCTGCCAAAATGGAAGAGCCGCTTTGGAAAACTCCATAGTACACCCACAGCCACCTTCAAGATGCTATCAGGCAATCTAACCTAAAGTTCTGCAAAAATTGTTTCTTTTTGGTTTGGGTAGGAGCTCCTAAGAAAACTTAAAAGTAGTATGAGGCCTGCTGAAACCCTACGTGCAGGTCAGGGGCCTAAAGGCCGTGTTGTAGCATGTCCAAGCCAAGCCACAAAGCATCTGAGGGGCTGGTATGTGCTACAGTCAGATATCCCAAGGAGCAAACTCTTACAGGATGAAGACATTTCCCCACCCCAGATCCCGATGCACAACAACCCTGGGGACCGGGAGAAAGGGAAGGGCTAGAACCCTGAAAACTTACAAGCAGGACTACCTCGAAGAGGAAGAGGATTTGGCTCTAAATGGAAAACAGAAGGGAGAAGGCCGGCAGAGAGCTCGCGGCTTGGGCAGCTCTGGCAGCGAGAAAACCCTGCTAACACAAAGCGAGGCAACTGTAAACACACAGCCACACGCAGACGGAAGCAGGGCTTTCCCTTCAAGCAAGAGAGTTCTCTGAGGTAAAGGCAAACAAAGTCAGCGAAGCAGAGGCCAAGGATCCCCCTTTCCAACCTTAACAGACTGTCAAGCTGAATTCTAATCAGAAATCACTCTGGTCATCAGTGTGACCAGATGGGAACTATAAATTCAAGTACCAGAAAACGGGGTGTCATTTTGAGAGCGAGATGTCACCTCATTATGTCAGACCTCAGCAGAACTGGAACAAAATACCATGTGACACTACAATGGGCTTATGGAAATGAGGCTGCATTCCCCCGATGGCCCTCCATGGAGAAGTCTGTGCCATTCCTTAATATGGTGACAGTCAGTCTGAAAGGCCACTTCTTTGATGCACCATAAAGAGTGAGAGCATGAGACAAGCTAGTTTAGCACCATTTATTAAGTGATCTCAGCTGTTGTTGTAGCTGCTGCGTGTCAGCCTGTTCTTAAAACATAAAATGCTCTTCCAATTCCTCTTGTCCAGGACAGAAGGATCTTCCAGGTAGCACGCCAACAGAACAAGAGACTCCGATGATGCCAGCTTCAATGATGGTGCCATCCAGAGAGGGAGAGGGTCATGGCACATTCAACCGCGGCTTCCAGAGGTTTTGAAAAAGGAGCCTTTGGGGGCCCAGCCTGCCTGGCATTCTAGTGGAAGTGCAAAAGGTGGGCACATTGGGAGAGGAAAGAGAGGGAGACGCGAGGGAAAGTAGCATCTGGGACTCAAGGAGGGTTTCTGGTCCCTATAGCTGCAGGGCTGGAGTGCTAGGCAGATCTCTTGATAAAGCAGCGGAGCAGCAGACTAAGGCAAAAAGCCCAAGGGCTCTCCTAGACTCTGTAAGGACTTGGTTCATATTTCTACAAAAGTCAGGAAGAACTGCCTCAGGGTATTAGAGAGGGAGAACAGTGGAGAGGGGAGAGTTGAAAAATACCTCTTTCCCTTTCCTAGCCAGGTGAAAGCTTGCTTTTGAGGGGTAGGGGGGTGGAGGGCATTTGGGAACCTTGAACGTAAGAGTCCTAGAAAAAGTAGGTGTGGATCTCTCCAGCCTGGGCTGTGTCTGGCTGGAGGGCAGAAACTATTCTCTCCCAGAACGAAGAATGGGGAAATCTACCTAGAGAAAAACAATGCTAACTCAGGACTGCTAAGGCAAGCAATTGGGGCCATGGCTGGCTAATAACTGTTGGTGGCTATGGATGAGTCACAGCCAGCCATCTCATTATGGACCAACTCTTGTGGCAGTGTTCCCAGTAAAAAACTGGCACTTAGCTGGTTTAAGCCAACTCCACCCACAACATTCTCTGTGAATGCATGGGAAAAAGATTCCCAAATAGTTTGCCTGCTGAACACCAACACTGGGCTCATTACTAGTCTTTAATAAGAATAACATGATGATGATATTATTACTAATGATGACGATGATAGCAATAATAATACTTCACCCTGTAAGAGCATTCTCCACCTGAGGACCTTCAATTACAAAGATTAAATCAGCCTCACAACAACCCTGTTAGGTAAAGTATTATTATCCCCCATTTTACAGATGGGGAGACTTGAAGCAGAGTGGCAGAGACTTGCCAAAGGCACATATTGATACTGGAGTCAAAGGAGAGAGTTAAACCTAAAAGTCCCGACTCCTAGTTGGCTAAGCTCTCCCTCCAGTTTTGAGAAAACCTGACAGCCACTCCCCACAACTTCTTCATAATATGACTTTGATCACTGAAGGAGCAACCCTAACCAGTGATTCTCATTTGTGGACATCCAACTCTAGGTACCCCGAGTACTAGGCAGATCACAAAGCTTACTTCCCCTTTGGCATTCATGCTTCCTCCTTAGATTCTACTCTCACAAACACACTATTCTGCTTCCTCTACAATTTCAGCTCTACACACAAGGAAATAGAGTTGTCATTCCCAGTAAGAAGTCAATTTCCCAGGACAAAGAAAACAGACTGACGCTAACAGGTTAAAAAGACATGCAAAAGTGGGGTGAGGGGTGGAGAGGGAGGAGGACTGGATTGTTCAGTGAAATTATCTTAAAAAACAGCAAGAAAATGAAGAGCACTTTGTCTTTCATTTTAAGATAGTGGTTAGTGAATAAAAGACAAGACAGCCTGTGTAAATAAAGCAAGCCCAAGCAGTGCAACTGGGATTCTGCAGAAGGGCTCTCTCTGATACAAAGTGCCCCACAGTGTAGGTGGGCAGGGAGCCTCACCAGCAAAGAACTGCTACAAGTGGCCAGAAGCACTAGAGGGGAAGACTGGTCTGTCCCTTCTCCAGAAGTCAGGCTCCTGTACGACCATATTCCTCCGGGCCCAGCTAAGGACCTACTTCTCCTAAGCTTAGGGACCTGCCCCCCAAGCACCCCCAACACGTACTTGATGCTGTCGGTGTGGGTTTTGTACTCCATAATGGTGTTGGGAGGTAGGTTAAGCACTCGCCGAAGCGTATCTCGGATTCGGGCTGTGGTTGCTTGGTCACTGGCAGTCTTATTCCATATTGAAATAATGTCCTCCTATAGGAGGAACAGAAGGAATCGTCAAAGCAAACCAGAGGCAGTGAGGAGAGCAAAGGCAACACAAGAAACCAGACCTGCCTATGGGGTGGCTTACCTGAAACCGGACAGAGACCACAGCCCCACAGATCTCCTCCCCAACCATGAACTGTTCCCCCAACATGGCCAGGATAAGATTCTCCCAGCAACGGGATGCCAAGCCCTTCCGCAGCCGAATAATCCACTTGCCACCATTTTTATTTGCATCATCCTGTACAAGAGAGAAAGCATTAAAGTTAAAATGTGGTTTCGCAGGTCTTTTACTTTTGTATGAAGGCAGGAAAAAAGCCAGGGATCCCTTGAACACTTAAGATGTCTTGTCACTTTCCAGTTATTCAACTTTACAGGAAAAATGGTGCTAGGACTAGGGAGACAAGAAATGGGAAGAAAAGAACAAGGTGGGAATCCTTGGTACAAGCCATAACAATGAATGGCTAAGCTGACCCTTTAAAAATAATCCTCTTTTTCTCGAACTACTTTAGGAACCAAAATAAAGTGATGTCAGATTTCAAACAGAGATCATTCCTCACTTCACTGAAAATTTACCAAGTGTCACTACGTCTCAAGCATACACACGTGAAGCCACAGTCTCTACCAGATCCAGTCTGGTACTGTTGATACAAGAAAGTGGAGGAGATAGCCAAGAAAACTAATCACAGCAGTAGAGTCTGACAAGTGTTGCTGTAACAGAGATACACTAAGTTAAAGAAGAACAAGACAGAAACACTCAAGAAGAGGAAACATTAAGCTAGGTCTTGAGGGACACAGAGTTAGGCAGGTAAAGCAGGTGAAGGGTCTGTAGGCATCGAGAAAAACATGGCCTTGTACAAAGTGGGACTGTGTGTCAGGGAGATATGCAAAGAGGAAGGCTGCCTGCACTGAAGGGAAGGCCTAGGCATGCTGGGAGATGAGGCCTGGAGGGTGAGTGAGTGCAAGATCATGTGAGCAATGCAGAGCTGCATAGGGCCTATAGTTGGGTGTGTGTGTGTGTTCACATTTGTCTTCTAAAAAAATGCCCTGGCATCAGAACACACGATGGATTACAGCAAAGAGATCACAGAGCTCAGCTCTGGGTCTCCAGCTACTGCCTGTCAGTAAGTTTACCTTTTACCCATTTCAATCACACATACACTACAGTAGTATATCACACACACACACACACACACACAAACAACCAGTTTGATGGGAATAAGGGTAATTAAAAAAAAAAAGTCCTTTAATGTTGTTATAATACCATTTTAGTGATAAAAAAAATCTTTGTGAACACACTGACAAGCAATGACGTCAGTGCCTTTTCCCAGAGGTCCTGGCTCCAAGGATGTACCAAATAGTGATGCAGCTCTGAGAGGAGACTTCAAATACTTTTAACCTTAGCAAGGCTAAAAAAAAAAACCCAAACATTCAGAACAGTGGTCTGAGGTCCTCCAGGCTTACCTCCCACATGGGTTTAATTCCTTCTTTGAAGAGATGGAAGTCACTGTGGCCTGTCAGGTCCCCGGGACGTACCATGTGGCTATAAAACCTCCAGAACTGCTCCACCTGGAGAGAGAAGGCCCCAGAGCACAAAAGATGTGTCTTTCCTTTTTCTTTAAATGAGTATGAGATTTAGGCGAAGAACATAAACACGGAAGACACTCTGCTACAGACTCTACTTTTTGGAGGACACATTCTCATTTGGGGAAGTGTGTGGGAAGGCAGGCAGGTTGCATGGGAAGTATAAAGATACAATATTGTTGATACAAGAAAAAACTCTTTAGGTGGAAAATGCCTCAGCCAGGAGCCCTAGTTGTGGAAGCCCCAGGATAAGCATCACATGCTGTAAGAGGACCCTGTTCTACACAGTGGAATCCTTTTAGTTTCTTTCTTTTTCTTAAGTAGGCTCTAAGCTCAATGTGGGGCTTGAACTCATGACCCTGAGATTAAGAGTCTCATACTCGGGGCGCCTGGGTGGCTCAGTCGGTTAAGCATCTGCCTTCGGCTCGGGTCGTGATCCCAGGATCCTGGGATTGAGCCCCGCATCAGGCTCCCTGCTCAGCCGGGGGCCTGCTTCTCCCTCTCCCTCTGCTGCTCCCCCTACTTCGGCTCTGTCAAGTGAGCAAATAAAATCTTACAGTGTCACACTCTACCAGCTGAGCCAGCCAGGTGTCCCAACAGAGTGGAATCCTTTTAGTCTTGAGGTATATGAAGTGCCACATAACCTCAGCCTGAATGTATTTTTTTTTAGAACCAAATCACTTTTTAAAAAATACATTATTATTAACTACAGTCATCATGCTGTACATCACATCCCCATGAAGTTTGATCACTTCTCAAAGACTGGTTTATTGGCAGATACAGCATTAACTACAATGAATACATTTTACTTCTGTTTGGTTATTGAGCATAAGTGATGGGATCAACCACACGCACTACTCTAAACCATAGCCAAAACCAACAGAACTCAGCGTCTCATATTTGGGCTTTAAGTCCCTCTTCTTAGCTAGAAAATTTATGTTTCTCCTTGTCCCTCCTTCATAATCCTTGCCCCTCTTTCATAATCCTGTTAGAAAACGACATTATTTGTCTATCAGATACATGCTTATTTCTACTCATTGAGCTGTTCCCGTTTCTCTCAGTAGTGCCATGATAAGGAGACCTTACTTCCCTCGTCCTTTGTAACTCATAGGGGACACCCACAAAGTACTGGCTAGTGAAGAGGCACACTTTAGGAAGAAAGAAAAAACGTGGAATAGTGTGAAGTCAGTTGGTATTTGCCAATACACCAGTGAGGAGGCTCTCAACAAACGCCCAGCAAGACATCATAATGTGTAGCTGAAAATGGGTATTGAGTAGACAGAGATTCAGGTCATACTTCTAGATGTGGATAGCAACTAAGGAGAAAGAGACCTTACACTCTATGAAGTGGCTGTTCCTCCAGTTCCTCTAGAGAACAGGAACACGGGAACTGTCTCATGTTACAAAGAAGTCAGGAACAAATGCCATTCATAGGATTTTGAAGCAGTGTCTCATCTCAACAACCACTATGTTTAACTGTATACAGCAACTGGGGGCAGTAAGAGGCCATATGTATTAAATGAGCAATCATCTTTTCCCACTCTGACACAGCGGGAAGAAACAAAATACACCCACTAGAACCTGTGGCTCACTGTGAATTAGGAATTGGGGGTAGGGGTGGTTAGGAAGAAAGTATACCAGCCACCCCCAATTCCCCGATCAAGCATTGCTTTATTAGCAGTTTGGTCTCTTCCAATTTTATAGCCAGACTATAGAATCTCATAGTCATAATCTTATATCCAAATCACAAGAGAGATGAAGTAAACAACTTGAGAAATACTATTAGGCTTTAAAAGATTTATTCTTCCTTCTCTTTAGGCAATTTTGGTTTCTGAAACTCCTCACTGAAACAAAAAAATAAATGTTCAGACTCAGAATGTGAGCTGCACAAAAAAAGACTTCAGAAATAATCTTGGGGCACCGGGGTGGCTCAGTTGGTTGAGCATCTGACTCTTGGTTTTGGCTCGGGTCATGGTCTTGGGGTCCTGGAGCCCTACATCGAGCTCTATATTGGGCTCTGTGCTCAGCGGGGAGTATGCTTCTTCCCTCCCTCTCCATCTGCCCCTCCCCTCACTAGCACACACACTCTCTCTCCAAAAAAATCTTTGAAAAAAGAAATAATCTCAACTACCTTCCTCATTTTATAGTTGAGAAAATGGTTTCAGAACTGGCCTTGCCCTGAGTCCAGCACCAGAGCAGATGAGCCTGTGATCCCCAAGTCCACTGCTCTCCCATTTTAAGACACTGCCTTCTTAGTCACCCTGACTTCAAGAACTTTTAAATATGGTCAAATATTAGGATTAAGGAGCATTGAGAAATACTGCTTTAGATTTGATAAAAGGTTCCACAGTGTGATTATTTCTCTGTGAGGAACCTAATATTGTGAGACACTTCCTAATGCCTTGACTTACATGATAGCCAACTTTAAACACCATGGTCACACAGCCATTGAGTCTGGAAGAATGACACCCCAGATGATGCTGATGATGTTGCTCTAGTCAACTCAACATTTATGCCAAAAGAAAAGAGAGGTGCTGGGGTGGCTCAGTCTGTTAAGTGTCCACCTTTGGCTCGGGTTGTGATCTTGGGGTCCTGGGATCGAGCCCCACATATGGAGCCCCATGTTGGGCTCCCTGCTCAGTAGGGAATCTGCCTCTCCCTCTACCCCTCTCCCCCCAACTTGTGTGTGCGCTAATAAAATAAAATCTTAAAAAAAGAAAAGAAAACCCTTTGTGAACAAGCTGAGTAAATTTATATATGCCTTTCTTAAAAGGAAAAAAAAATGCTAGAAATATTCACAATTACCCCCAAATAACTGAACAGAATCCTGAATGAAAACTTCCCATCCCCACCCTAAGTTCAATCTTCTCTGACCCTCCAGGTGCTCATCCAGTTGTTCAGAACACAATGGGCTGCCACCTTCCCTGTAATGTCTAACTTTCTCACATGGCAGGTCATCAACATTTTTGTGATAGATTCAGGAATGTTAGGAACGCACTGATATTTTCAAAAGTTTATTTCTATTATTCCCTTTACCAACAATTCCGTTCTTTTCGTATCTCCTGTTCAAATTTTTAAGTTCAATTATATATATATTATATGTTTATTATATATATTATATTATACACATATATTTAAGTTTATTTATTTTTTTTGGTTATCTCTACACCCAATGTGGGGCTTGAACTCACAACCAGGACATCAAGAGTCACATGTTCTTCTGAATGAGCCAGCTAGGACTCGTTAAGTTTAATTTTAAGCCCATCTCCTCCAAAGAGGCTTTCCCCAAGTTGGAATTAATTCCTTCTTTCCTCTGAACTTCAAGAGCACTTTAGCCATGCCTTCCCTATAGCACTTCTCACTATCTCCCTGTATTAAAATCCCTGGGAATGACTTACTTCTTTAAGGGCAAGGTCTTAATTCATTTTAGAACTGTTAGTGAATTCATTCAACAAACATTTCTTGAACCAAATATGCACACAGTGCACAAGCTATTTTTAGTATTATAAAAAAGCCTACATCTACCAGTAACAAGGGAGCACAGGCAGGCACCTGGCTGGCTCAGCTGGTGGAGCATGCAGCTCTTAATCTCAGGGTCATGAGTTGAGCCCCATGATGGGCATGGAGCCTACTTAAAAAAAGAAAGAAAGAAGCACAGGCTAACTAAAATCCTTGCTTTGGGCTGAAATTATATCAACTCAGCAGAGTAATCAGATAATCTGCTTACCAGATATGTATATATACACACAAATATATAACTGATTAGTAATAAATGGATAGTTTGTCTAGAAATAACATTAAAAATATTAGAGACACGCGACTTGCACTTTGGTGTAATGGAAGAGGAAATGAAAGGGTATGTATGTATGGGCTCTGGAATGTAGCTTTTACAGCCTACCCAACCTGAGTTTCAATCCTGGCTCCTCCACTTTAAGTAGATTATGACTGACTTGACACTTTGATCAGATACTTAACCCAAGTCTCACTTTCCTTGTTTGTAAAATACGGATAATATCACTGATCTCATAGGGTTATTATAATGATCAAAGGAAATTACATCAAGTGCCTATTACTGGGTCTTTCTTCTTTACCAATTTATTGTAATGTTTACTGTCTGTTACAGTTTCCTTTTCCAGTGTCTGCATTTTAAATGGGAAAAAAACCTCCGCAATTTCAAGAAAATAACAAATCCTGCATTTGATTCTGCCCAGAAATCAAATGTACAGCACGTAGGAAGTACATAAAAATTTTTGTTGAACAAGACTGGTGTTAGTTGCAGACAGCTTTCAGGGTACACAAACCTAGCCACCTGTGACGGAGACAGACAGAGCTGTGGCTATTTCTGACCCTGACAGTACTTACAAAAACAATTATTAGGATTTCATTTTCTTTCTGAACACAGGAAGAAGATGCTACTTTATGCACAGTTACTAACATATCCTAAACCCTAATGGGAGGTTCTTTTTTCTTTTCTTTTCTTTTTAAAGATTTTATTTATTTATTTGACAGAGAGAGACACAGCGAGAGAGGGGACACAAGCAGGGGGAGTGGGAGAGGGAGAAGCAGGCTTCCCACAGAGCAGGGAACCCGATGCGGGGCTTGATCCCAGGACCCTGGGATCATGACCTGAGCCGAAGGCAGACGCTTAACTACGCCCCTTTTTTCTTTTTTTTTAAAGTAAGCTCTATGCCCCCAAGATTAAGAGTCCCATGCTCTACCAGCCAGGTGCCCTGTTAATAGGAGGTTCTTAATACAAGAGAAACTTTTGAATTTTACTCTTGACTTTACTGTCAAGCTTCATAAAAATAGATACAACGTATTATAAAATTTTTTATCCTCCATGACACTTTGCACGCAATAAGGACTCAATACATATCTACTTAAACAAACCTGTATTTTTGTATTGTCCCCTTACGGTCAACTTGTCAATTCACATACTTTGTGATACCTATGTATGCTACTTATGGATGTCTAATGAGAAATCTAAGAATGAGCAAACCTGACCTCAGGGACTCAGGTCAGTCAGATAAAGAAACCAGAATCCTAAACAGGTCACCAGGAAAATAAATAAACACAATGAGGTAAGTATAGGCATGAACGTGCTACCAAGGCTCACTACATTAAACCAGTAAGTACTCACAGAGGCAAAGGTGCCAATCTGTTTGATATTCTGTTCATAGCTCTGTGAGCTGGTGGGACGGCCGGGAGTCCTTCTGGAGTACCAGAAAGTATAGTTGTACTGCAGGGGATGCTCTGCTGGTCCAGGGACAACAGCCTGTGAATTAAACAAGGTGTGTTAATCCGGGGCATTTTTCACATGATCTGAGACACAGAAAACATTTTACAGTGTCACCCATTACCACCTCCACAAAAAGGACACATCTTCAATTACCTGCAATATGCCCAAGATTCCACTTAGTGGTTAACTAACTCTTTAGTGGTTAACTGACTCTAAGTTCCTGTAACATTTCATCTGTGTTCTTATGGTGTTTGTAACTTTCTGTTTCCTATCTTAGGTATTTATGTTTATATCTTATCTCAGCCAAGTACTCCCAGGCCAAGTACTGGCCTCCTCTATGACACTTTATCACTTACTGGCTAGTAACCTGGGCAAGCTGCCTCACCAGTTTCTGCCTCTGTTGCTTATCTGCAAAATGAAGGAAATAATAATAATAACCATATCATAGGGTTGCTGAGAGGATCAAATAAATTAATAGATGAAAAGTGCTTAGCACAGTGCCCGGCACATAGTAAGTGTTCGGTGTCAGCTACCATTATTACTGCTACTATTAAATGTAAGCCCCTTGATCCATAGTCTCATTCACTTTTGTGTTCTCTTAGCACCTACAATGCTTGTATCTGGATAGTCCTCAACCTCATGAGAGAAACAATTGTTCTGATATTTCAAAAAAGAAATTGATCCGGGATACCCGGGTGGCTCAGTCAGTTAAGCATCTGCCTTCGGCTCAAGTCATGATCCCAGGGTCCTGGGCCTGAGTCCCACATCAGGCTCCTTGCTCAGTAGGGAGCCTGCTTCTCCCTCTGCCTGCCATTCCCCCTGCTTGCGTGCACTCTCTCTCCCTGACAAATAAATAAAACCTTAAAAAAAGAAAGAAAGAAATTGATCCATCAATCTCTCATTCTCTAAACTTTCTCCTTTCCAAGTAACTTTCAGCTTAGATTAATACTGACTAAAGAGTCTAAAATTTCAAGGGATGTGTAGGATTAAATATTCAGCAGCAGCTTATGAAGCAAAAAATAGCCCTGTTAAACTCCAGGGTTCATCTCTCGTGCTGGGAGAATGCTGGAAAGCAAGGCAACATCTCAAGATCCCGTGGCAAGGGAAAATTTCTAACTCCCAACATGAATGCCAGTGATTCAACAATCTTTTTTTTTTTTAAAGATCTTATTTATTTATTTGAAAGAGAGAGAATGAGAGAGAGCAGGGTCAGAGGGAGAAGCAGGCTCCCTGCCGAGCAGGGAGCCCGATGCGGGACTCGATCCCGGGGCTCCAGGATCATGACCTGAGCCGAAGGCAGTCGCTTAACCAACTGAGCCACCCAGGCGCCCTCAACAATCTTTTTTTGAGAACAAAAGCAGATATTCCAGGGGCACCTGGGTGGCTCAGTCAGTTATGCGTCTGACTTGATTTCGGCTCAGGTCATGATCCCAGCGTCCTGGGATCGAGTCCCACATCGGGCTCCATGCTCAGCGTGGAGCCTGTTTGCCCTTCTCCCTCTGCTCCTCCCCCTGCTTCAGCACATGTGCACATGCATTCTCTCTCTTTCTAATAAGTAAGTAAACCCTTAAAAAAAAAAAAAAAAGCAGATATTCCAAAATAGGGTGCCATCAAGTTAATCCGGTATCTTTAACGTAACAAAATCCACAAGATAACCAAGTCCCAAGTCCAAAGACAATTCTATCTATACAGCACAAAACTCACCTTCCTCTTACTGCTGCCCTGACTTTTGTCTCGTTCTGTTTTTTCCTTCTCACCATCTTTCTGTGTGCTGTTTTCTTCATTCTGATCATGGTCCCCACTGTCATCGTCTTTCAATCTGAATGGGAAGGCAAAACAATGTTAGGCCATGACTGAGCTGATTCTTGCTTACCTAACAAAGCCACCAGGTCAAATGAACAACCATATAACCAACCCTACTCAAAATACAGGCAAAGAGATGTACAAAAGATGAGGGAAGAGCAAGGGAGTGTAGAAAGGCAGTTAGGAGGAATTCCAAAAAAACACTGTCTTCCAGTTTTTTGACAGGCAAAGAAGCAAGAGGCAAACAGTTTAAGGGATTGTGGGGGTTTTTTTTGCCAAAAATAATGAATCAATAGTAAGAGTTTCTGGATTATATAAATGCTTTAGCATTTCAAATGAAGTTTAAAAACTTACTTATCTTTCTCGACACTTCTTCTAACCATCTCTCCTATCCTTCCCCACTGCCACTGCTTTAGCTCAGGCCCACTTCTCTGTCATCTCAGTTATCACAATAAATTCCTAAATGGTCTGATACAAATCATCTCCACTCTCTATCCATCCTCCACATAGCCACCAGCATCTTTCTAAATGAAAATCTGAGGGGCGGCTGGGTTGCACAGGCAGTTAAGCATCGGACTCTTGGTTTCAGCTCAGGCAGTGATCTCAGGGTCCTGATCTCAGGGTCGTGAGGTTGAACCCTGTGTTGAGCCCCACGTCCAGCTTCACGCTTAGTGCAGAGTCTGCTTGAGACTGTCTCTCCCTCCGCCCCTCCCCTTGGCAGTCGTGTGCGTGCGCTCGCTCTTTCTCTCTAAAATAAATCTTAAAAAAATAAACACAAACCTAATCATTTAACTTCCATTCTTAAAACCACCAACTGTCCCTTGCCTTTTGATGCCCACCCTGCAGGATAAAGTACAATGAAATTTAAGATCCTCTAGAATCTGGTTCCTGCCTACAGATACCCTCTTTCCCTCCCCATCTCCCAAAGCAAACTATAGTTCCGCAGCTGTGCTGTCTGCAAACACTGCCCCTTAGCCTAAGGTGCCATTCTTCCCGTGTCTGCTTTTCCCTATTAAGTGGAGGGATGTCTTAGAACAGTCTTATTAATCTTTGTATCTCCAGCACCGAGGACAAGAAGATGTTGCCCGAACATGTTGCACAAGATGATGAATCAATGTTAAATGAAAAGAAAAGAAATGACTGAAAGAAGGAATGAATGTCTTCTTGCCTGGTAAGACTGGTCAAATGTACAGTAGGTACTATCCTTCTAGAAGCAGTGAAACTACCCTAAGACTTTCAGGTACATCTAAAGCTCACTGGATTCATACAAAAAGATAAACAGAAGGTGAATTCACAAAGATAATAAGAATGTCATTTAATTTAGAGCTGGACCATTGGCTTATCATGGATCTTCTCCAAAATCACCTTTGGCTCTAATGACTATCTAGTCAAATGGAATTAGGTAATCCTCAAGAAAGGTACTAGAAATGCTCAAATGATAACACAGATATTACCTTACATACCTACAGAAACATGTTGCAAAGCAGTTTGCATTTTCTTTTGCCCGTGAATTTTCAGTGCCTAGCACATAAAAAGCACTCAATAAATATTAGAATGCACTAACCATGTGTTTAGGTGCCTCTTCTGCTCATTTCACAGCCGTAGCTGTAGGATATATTCAGGTGCACCATGCCATAAATGACCCCATCCCCACTCTGGTCAAGGCATGACTATGAAGGGTACCTGAACAAAGGGCATTCCAGCCTGGGCAATAACTGATGCCCCATGGTCTTGCTCAAAATTATGAGTAGATTCCTTCCTTGGCTTTTTATCCAGGAGATGAAAGATCACACAGATTGAGGAGCTGGGGCAATCATATGGGTCCCCTATGAGAAAAGCCATGAGG
Source organism: Neomonachus schauinslandi (assembly GCF_002201575.2). Taxonomy (NCBI): domain Eukaryota; kingdom Metazoa; phylum Chordata; class Mammalia; order Carnivora; family Phocidae; genus Neomonachus; species Neomonachus schauinslandi. The sequence goes on along the minus strand of NC_058405.1, from coordinate 185,665,542 downwards.
GAAAGACAATGAACAAGAGCAAAGAAAGCCAGTAGGGAGAAAGGGAACGGAGCAGAGAAAGTAGATAGAAAAGTGGTTTTGTTTGTGATGCTGCCATCTCACTGACTTAGTTTGACCTCCCCAGACTTCTGGGAGAACATTATCTGTGCTTAGGATATCCTTCCCCTTTATTAAACTTGAGTTGGTTTACTTTTCTAAAGGAGCCTGTAGAGCACCAAGTCCCACATTTACCAAGCCACTTACTGTGTGTATCAGATGCTAGAGTGCCTGTCCCCAAGGACCTGATTGAGGGGATGAGGTACACATACTCAGGCCTCAGTTTGCTACAAAGGTCCTGCTCTGTATGGGCCAGTATCACCTCCTGCTTGGTCCCAACAAACTCCTTCCGCTCTCGTGTTATCAACCTACTTACAGTTTCCCTGATCTCACCCCTCTGTTATGCTCATCCTGTGGTCTCTTCTTGGAGAGCCCCTCCTCCCCTACTTAACTTGACCTTTAGGACTCGGGCTGAGGGCCACTTTCTCTTAGAAATATTTCCTGGGGCGCCTGGGTGGCTCAGTCGTTAAGCGTCTGCCTTCGGCTCAGGTCGTGATCCCAGGGTCCTGGGATCGAGCCCCGCATCGGGCTGGCTCCCTGCTCCGCGGAAGCCTGCTTCTCCCTCTCCCACTCCCCCTGCTTGTGTTCCCTCTCTCTTTAAAAAAAGAAAAAAGATTTTATTTATTTATATGACAGAGAGAGACACAGCGAGAGAGGGAACACAAGCAGGGGGAGTGGGAGAGGGAGAAGCAGGCTTCCGCGGAGCAGGGAGCCAGCCCGATGCGGGGCTCGATCCCAGGACCCTGGGATCACGACCTGAGCCGAAGGCAGACGCTTAACGACTGAGCCACCCAGGCGCCCCTAAATAAATAAAATCTTAAAAAAAAAAAAAAATTTCCTAATCTCTCCCTAGGCTGGATCAGGCTCCCCTCTTCTGAACCTCACCATATAAATGTTTGTACTTGTCTCAGCTGTAATGTCATGGCTAATTTTCTGGCTCCCAATCAAAAATATCTCATGGTTTTTTATACTGAATAGGCCCAAGACAGCTCCTAATTCTCGTCTTAAGGGCACACCTCAGGACTCAAACCATTTCCCTTTCTTCTTACCTCCCAGCCTCCACTATATCCTCTGGGGTCCCTTCCCTTTAAATCTTAAAGAGGGGTAGTCACCCCACATCTCTCATTTTACTAGCCCCAAGAAAAACATAAGTTCCTTTCTTTGCTGCTAATCACGACTAGGAAACAGAAAAAGAATAGCAGAAGTAATTATATCTGAGAAGAAACAGTGCTACTGAGATCCCTGGACCACACTTCCCGATTCCCCTCAGAGATGGTAAAAGGAAATCCTAATGGACCTTCATCTTGTGTTATTTCTTGAGAGTGGAGCTAGCCAACTACCCTGCCCTCTAAGCCTATACTTAAGGCAAATCACTTGCATCCTATCATCCAGAGGCTACTCTTCTCAGCTTGAAGCTGGATTTGAGTCATGATACAATCAGGAGGGCAATTACCATCTCTAGCGCTATCCAGACTGAGTGGCCCTAAGTCAGCTCATCAAACTTCTGCCCAGGTTTGTCCTCATACTCTCTAACTAGACCAATTCCTTGTGGATAGGAACTTGGTCTAATTCATCTTTACATGTCCAGCATCAGACAGAGGCAGACAATAAACATGTTTAATGAATGTGCTTCTAAAATCAAAGCAATAGGGGTGACTGGGTGGCTCAGTCGGTTAAGTGTCTGCCTTCAGCTCAGGTCATGATCTCAGGGTCCTGGGATCTAGCCCCACACTGGGCTCCCTGCTCAGAGGGGAGTTGGCTTCTTCCTCTCCCCTCTGCCCCCGCCCCCCCGCTTGTGCGCACTTTCTCTCTCTCAAATAAATAAAAACTTAAAAATCAAATCAAATCAAAGCCATACAAGGCAGAATAGGATGAGCGCCAAACAGGTGGCTCAGACAATACTTTAAGAAAGGGCCAAAAGCTAGCAAAGAGAGAAGAATGACAAAATCAAGTATGGCATCTAAATCTGAAAACTAATCAGTCTGGGACTGCAGAACAGTGAAAGCATCTTAGGGTTTTACATATCAACAGGATCAATGACAGTGGTAGCTAACTGAATTGACAGATGTGGGGGGGTGGGGTGCAATTACAGTCCTAGGTTACACTCACAGAAGTTGAGCCCACACACTAGAGGAGGTTAGAGTTCTTTAACCTGAGCTTATCAGACTAGACTACAGTACCTAGCTCCAGGAACTGGACTTTTAGGATGCTGGCAAACTGGCACCAGTCCTTAGGAACGATGTGAAGAAATTGCAAGCCAACACGTAACAACAGTCTAAAAACTGCAGATTTTTGGGGCGCCGGGCTGGCTCAGTCAGAGGAGCTCTTGGTCTCGGGGTTGTGGGTTCGAGTCCCATTTGGGTGTAGTGATCACTTAAACAAATAAACTTCAAAACCAGGGGCAGGAGCGTGGTCTCTAATTGCTAATTTCAAATAAAGGAAAGCTTTGGTTTTTTTCCTGCATTGATAGGAGATGGTAAAAAATTCTGACTCAGGGGCGCCTGGGTGGCTCAGTTGTTAAGTGTCTGCCTTTGGCTCAGGTCATGTGGGATCGAGCCCCATGTCGAGCTCCCTGCTCAGCAGGAAGCCTGCTTCTCCCTCTCCCACTCCCCCTGCTTGTGTTCCCTCTCTCGCTGTATCTCTGTCAAATAAATTTTAAAAAATCTTTAAAAATTGACTCACTATAATGAATACTTAATAATTAGAACTAACTAAAAATGATCCAGGTTAGGGGCGCCTGGGTGGCTCAGTCGTTAAGCGTCTGCCTTCGGCTCAGGTCATGGTCCCGGGGTCCTGGGATCGAGCCCCACATCGAGCCCCACATCGGGCTCCCCGCTCAGCGGGAAGCCTGCTTCTCCCTCTCCCACTCCCCCTGCTTATGTTCCCTCTCTCGCTGTGTCTCTGTCAAATAAAAAAAATCTTCAAAAAAAAATTGATCCAGGTTAATTTTTGTCAAGAGGTACTTGGACCAAGGTTAAACAAACCTGGATTTGAATTCCGCCACATGGGCCTTCCTGTTTTTGTGGGCAAGTTACTTAACCTCAGAGGGCCTCATTTTCCTATCTGTGGAAGGAGGTAACATAATCCCCTTTGCAGTGTTGTTAGGAGTAGAAATAATATGTGAAAAGTATCAAGCCAAGATACCTACAGAAGCCATTACTACCATTCTTTTTTTTTTTTTCATTACTACCATTCTTAAATTAGCTTCCTGCAGATCCCCAAATGATTTTGGCAGGACTGGGCTAGATAAACCATAAAGTGTCTTCCTAAGATGAAATTTTGATCTGCTCAATTTAGTGGAGGAAGGGGTATAGGGTTTGCAGAAAGCTCCACTGAGGGAGGACTTAGATCTGGAATTTGGTGCTGCAGAGACTTAAGATGAGGAGTACAAATGGGGCGGGGAGGGAGGGAGTGGCTGTTTGTATTGAGATGGGCTCAGCTCAGCAGCAGGCTGGGGAAACGTTCCGCCAGACTTTATCCAAGTCCCGGAGACTTCTGAGCAACCAGGAAACATTCCTGAGGAGCTGCCTAGAGCGCTGGAATCCAGGACTCCTCAATTTGCCAATCAGCACTCACTGTATTGGAAAAACCCCAATTTCCCATCAGCAGTGGGTCACAACCTAAATAAACAGTGATGCCACTTTACATTTATTCCTCACTATGAGCAATTTACAAAGTACCTTTAAGCACTGTTGCATGTGATTTGATCCTTATCACAACACACCCGTGCAGCAGCAGGGCACTAACCACTAACGTGGTTTAGATAACAATGGCTGGGCAACTCTTCTACTGTCAAATAACTGGCAAACTGGTGAGTCTGGGCCTGGAAATCTAGCTCTCTGAAGATCAGACAGATTTACTAGACTATTAGAAGAGAGAGAAGAACATAATCTACCTCAAAATACAATCGCTACAGGGAAACATGCAAAAATACTCTGCATTTCTTTTCTGCACTTCCAACTAATGCTGGAACTAGGAACCAGATAGTGTAGACACAAAGTGGAGACGGGGGCAACGTCAAGTGTGCGCGTTGGGCAAGAAAACAGAGCAGCTCCCGGTGAGTGTGTTGGAAGGGAAAAGAGGGAGAAGAAAGGAAGTAGGAAGAAGCCTGAGGAAGACGAGGAGCATTCCGTAACTGAGCAGCCCCTAGGCCCAAGAGCCACATTACCTCACTGCATCTTCCCAACTCTCCGACCCGGGCTGTTCCCATCCCCACTCTGCAGAAGGGAACACTGACTCAGAGAGGCGAGGTGACCTGCCCAGGCTAGAGAGTGTGGAAAGCCGGATTCAGAGGCAGGGCAGCCAGGCTGCGGAAACACCCAAACCGCCGCGGTCTCCGCCCCTCCACGCCGCTGGCCACCCGCACCCACCGGGGCGGGGCGTCCAAAAATCTCCTTCCGGGCGTCACGGCCTTCTCCTCCCCGGGACCCCGCGCTTCGCACGTCCCGGCGTCTCCGAGACCCCTGCATCACGCCTCCCCAGCCCCCTCTTCTTCCCCGCGGGCCGCCTGGGCCCGCGAGGCCCGCAGCCCAAGCCCGGGAGGGAGGACGGCGCCGGGGAGTTTCGCCGCCGCCAGCCCCGCTGGGGGCGGGCGCGGGGAACGGTTGGGGGAAGGGGCCCCGTAGGGCGGCCACGCGCCACTCACGCGTCGAACTTGTTGTTCATCCTCTCACCGCCGCCGTCGCCACTGCCTCACGGAGTGACTTCCGCTCCTCCGGGTCTCCCCCCAGCTTAGGGCCCGGCTACTTCCGGCTGCGCATGGCGCAGCGGAACTTCTGCGCCCTACCCCCGTGTCGGGCGGGTATCCCCGGACGCCCGCTCCGGGCGGCTGCGCGGAGGCGCGGGGCTCGGCGGACGTGCGGGTCGCCGTCTTCGCGCCGCCCGGGTTCCTGTCCCGTGTCGGAGGGGGCGCCCCGACCCCCTCCCGCGGCGGTTCGGAGAAAGAGGCCGAGCCGCGTCGCTGACCGTGCGGGCCCTGGACACTGCTCGGTACCAGTCCCGATTCCACCCCCAGAGCGGGCTGCAAGATCCTGGACTCTGTTTTAACCTCCCCGAGGCTGTTTCCTCTTGGGTACTGGCCATACTGTATATGACAGTACCTGCCTCTTCGGGTTGCGGTGTGGATCGAACGGGATCATCAGTGTCAGGCGCTAGACAGTCGCCCGAAATTAGTATTGTAAATTTTTGCTTACTTGCGCCTGGAGCTAAAGAGCTCATCTCGGCCCTTTGAGGCAGAGAAGTTGAGAGACTCACCGCGGGTGACAAAGCTAGTGAGAAACTTGCAGGAACCACAGATGGGCCCACAATCATCAAAGTGCCTCACGGATCTACGTGTCTTGCTCCAAATACACGGGGCAGCGCGCACATAAACTGGAGTTAATGAAGTGAACCTGCTGGTGATTGAGCCTCAAAGCCAGCAACCCTGTACTTGGGGGAGGGGGTTATTTCCGGGGTCCTCTCTCCTCCCCCCAACAATGTCCTGTTGTCGGGTCTTATGTAGCACTTTCACACTTTTGAATCACTTTCACCTGCACCTTTGATCCTTTGATGAGGGTAGATAGGAACTGAAATCTGTACCCCTATTTACAGATGAAGAAACAGAGGCTGGAAGCCGGGGGTGGGGTGGGGGGGGCGGTTGTTGCACAAATGACTTGCTCAAGTTGTCTTGTCACCAACAGAACTCAGGCCCCAGCTGTACTCAAAGCAGGGCCTTGCCTCTCTCCCAGGAAGACCTCAGCTGGCCATCTTGTTTCCTAAATGGGGCCAAAGGAGGCTGGTCAGGGTGTCCTCTCAGAAGGCAAAGCCCAGCAGTTCCCAGTTACCTCCCAGCCTCTCTGCTTAGCTCTTCCTTGTCTTAAGCATCCTTTGGGACCAGCGCAAATGCTCTGGCCTTTGAGAAGAGAAGGAAGAGGGGTCTGTTTTCCAGGCCATAGAACCTTTCTTAGAGTGTCTAAAATTGGGTTGGGAATTCTGGACTCCAAACTTTATTTAGCCACCAATGTTCTGGGAAGCCCTTCTTAATCTGGGCCCCAATTTGCCCATCTGAAACGTGGGGGAATAGTGACTCTTGCTTGTCCATGATGACGTGAGGAGCTCTTAACTCATGGAATCTTTTATGATCAATGACAAAAAATGCATATGAATGCAAAGGTCACTGGTGCCCATGAGTGTTGGGTGCCTATAGCGCCCAGAAGGCGGGGGAGGGAGATACCAGCTGGGGTGGGCTGCTGCCATTCTTTCGAGAGAACATTGCCTGCTACTCTCCACGTCTCTCTTGACCTCCCTCCTTTAGGAGCCTGTGGGGATCTTGTAAAAAAGAAAGGAGGCCCAGGCCTGGAGGGATGGGACCTTGCCTAGTTGGGGACATTATACAAGACAGAGTCCTTAGGGCTTCAGAAATGAGGGGAGTAAGGGGTGCCTGGGTGGCTCAGTTAAGCATCTATCTGCCTTTGGCTCAGGTCATGATCTCCGCTGGGTCCTGGGATTGAGCCCTGAGTCGGGCTCCCTGCTCTGCTTCTCCCTCTTCCTTTCCCCTCCGCTCATGCTCTCTCTCTCTCTGTCTCTCAAATGAATAAATAAAACCTTAAAAAAAAAAGAAATGATGGGAGTTGCTAATGCTTTGCTGAAATGAGGGGATTGCTGGAACTAGCTAGCCAGTGCCACGTGGATGCTGACCCCAACAGCACACCCTGCCCACAGCCATTCTCAACCACTCCGGGACTCCAGCTCCGTCTCTTTATTTCCCATGCTCTTCTCCGGGCCATTGGCTCATACGGCCCTGAGGGGCACTTCCCAAAGAGCACATCACGACCTCAGCCACTGAAGAACACAGCCGATAAGACTCCACGTGTCTAGCAGCAGTCGGTGGGTGGTTGGCTCAATCAGGTGGGGGCAGGTAGGAGCGGGGGTCTCCGGGGAATGGCAGGGCAGGCACCTGGTTGTAGTGGGCCATGAGGAAGATGCCAGCAGTGCCGCAGACAAAAAGCGAGAGCATGGCCAAGAAGCAGACACGGTCCAGCACGCGGCCCACCAAGAACCACTCCTCACTCCCCTGGGGGTGGGAGGCAGGGTGTGGGATGACCAGCAGTGACACCAAGCCTGCCCTGGATCACTGTGCTATCCGTGGCCATCCAGCAGGCCTCTGTCCTCCATGGCCTTGGGCCCTTCACACCTACTTCCAGGCCTTAGCCTGGCTTCTGCCGTCGTGCCCTGGCCCCGATGTCCCAGTTCCACTTTTTTCCATCCCATCGCCCTACCGTGGCCACCCTGCCCATCTTGCCCCCGTCTCGGGTCCAAGTCCCTCCCTGGGCACTCAGTCCCCCTTACGCTCTCAAAGTGATTCTGCTGGTGCCGGGCGAGGGCAATCAGGTTGCAGGCTTCCACACAGGCCTGGATGGCCGGGGCGGCCTGCTTCAGGCTGCCGCACACCTCCTGGCTCTGCCCTGGCTCCGGGCCTTTCTCTGGGGAGACAGGGTAAGGTTTGGGAATAGAGTGGAGAAGAAATAGTCTGAGAAGGTCATCTCTCCTGAGCCGCCCTAGCTTCTCTCTCCCCACCCCAGACACTTACCAACACTCATCTGCTGTGCCTGGTGCTCTGGCTGACAGGTAGCCCTCCCAGTCTGGAGTCCCTGGGGAGGAGTATCCCCAGTGTCATCCCCCACCCCCACCCCCCGGCCTCACCTAGCTTCTCCAGCGCTGCCCTCACCAGCCCATTGTGCTGCCGCTGCTGGAAGAGAAGTTCACTGCGAGGCAGGCCGAGAACAACCTCCTCCCCAGCTGTGAGCGACCATCCTGTGGGGGAGCCATTCTGCAGTGGGTGCTGGGTGTCTTGCACAGCTACTGGGGCCAGTGGGCGAATGTGCATCCGCAACAGCTGGGGCAAGAGCCGTAGGAACACCTGGAGAGAGGATTTTCTGGTGGGCTTCGCTTAGTAGCCAGCAGACCTGGGCATGTGGGCGGCCAAGCTGGGCTTCAGAGCAAAAGGTGAAGGTTGGCACGGAGGGCTTAAGCCCCTGGGAGCCCAGAGGCAGCACACGAGGGTCAGTGGCTTGACCCCGGAATAGCTCGTCTGTTCTGTACCAGACACTGAGCCTAGGTCCTCCAACTTGTGTGCATGTCAGCATCACCAGGACGCTTGCTACCCAGGTTCCTGGGCCCCACCCCCCTTGTTCTGGCCCAGGATGCCTGAGGTGGGCCTGAGGATCTGCATTTGCAACAAGGGTCCTAGCTGCCTGCTGCAGGTGGGCTGCAGATCACACAGACTCCCCAGCCAGACTGCCTGGGCAGAATCTTGCTTCTGCTTCCTCACCAGGCTACCTTGGGTAAGCTAATGAATCTCTCTGTGCCTCAGCGTCCTCACTTGCAAAATGGAGATGGGACTAATACCCACCTCCTAGGAGTTCTATGACGATCAAATGCGTTCGGATGCGTAATACACCTGCCACATAGTAAGCACTCAGCATTATATTAATTCATTGGGCACATGCTTCAAGATACACACAGGGTAGGTTTGCCGCTGAATGTGGCAGGTGAGTAGGGAAGGGGAAGGGGGTGGAGAGGACTGGACAGGAGGATGCTGGAGTGGACAGGGAGGGGCCTTGCCTTTCGGACCCCGCGAGCCATGGAGTGTGTGTGGGGGGACCGCAAAGACACGTTGAGCACGACCACGGCATTCACGACAATGAGGATGGTCACCACCAGGAGAAAGGTGAGGTACCTGTTGGGGTTGGGTGGGCAGGAGGCGGGGCTGGCCCTTTGGCACTTCATCTCCAGATGCACCCCCACCCTTAGCAGCCGATTCCCCCAGATTCCTCAGGGTGAGGAGTTGGCCTTGAGGGTGGTGGGGGTGGGAGCGGCAGGAGGGTAGTGCCCCGAGTTCCGGGGAAGGGAGGGGAGGAGCTGGGCGGTAGGCATGAGGGCCAGCCTTACTTGCTGATTAGTGGCACTGCCTGGGACGTCTCGGGCACCTTCTTGGCCACGAGGAAGAGGAAGACAGTCTGGGCCAGGAGCACGTTGATGGCGACGGTACACTTTTGGCCCCCCGCTGCCCATAACCAAGAGGCCTTCAGAGCAGATCTCAACTTTCCTACCGTGGGGCACCTCCCTCACCCCACAAGGAGCCCAGTGGCCCTGGTCCCCGGGACAGGTGGTCCTGTGTGTGGCGCCTCAACCCTGTGCCCTCCCAGCTAGTCCCTGTGCTGCCGCCTGAGGCTGGAGCTCCCCTCCCACAGGCTCCAGGTACCCTTGGCCGGAAGGAAGTAGATGAGGATGGCGACCGAGGAGATGAGGACACAGGGCGCAATGATGTTGATGACATAGAAGAGGGGCTTGCGCTGGATGAGCAGGTAGAAGACAACCTTCTGGTGGCCCGCCTCCTCGGTGGGTGCTGCCACATCCAGCAGCATCTTGGCCGGCCGGTGCCGGATGGCCCACTCCCCATTCTCTGTGGGCAGCAGGCCAGGGTGGGTGCAGGGAGTGCAGCCCCGGTCACCTAACTGCAGGGCGGCTGGCGTGGGCCCAAAGGAGCACCATCCAGGGAGCCTGGATACCTGATCCCCAGCCCCCCAAACTGGAGATATTAGCATGGGGAAAAGAGAACCGTGCCGGGCTTTTAAAGATACATGTTTTATGGTTTACTGTGGTTTTCATCTTGAGTTACATGGGAGGGGGTCTGAGCTTGGGCTGGCCCTGCCCTGGAGGCCACGTCCAGCAGGGGTCCTGGGAGGAGGTTACCTGTGAAGGCCTCCGGGTCGATGAAAATCCACTCGATGGTCTGACCATCTTCCTGGCTGAGCTGCAGATTGATCTCATTGGTGCTGTAGGTCTGGGACCTGGGAGATGGGGAGGGAAGGGGGAGACATTTGAGTGTGTGTAGACCCACGTCTGAGGTCACACAGACGATCCTCTGAGGGCAACTGTGGGCAGTATTGCCTCAAAAAAGTGCAGCCAGGAATTTGCGAGTTCTCCACAGAACCCTGGCCACGAGATGGGGGGTGGGAAGGGGACTTGGGCTCCATGGGGGTCAGGGAAGTTTTGGGGAAGGGCCGCGAAGCTGCAGCTCAGTGCCCTCACCAGATGTTAAGAGCCCAGGGCCACTCCGTTCCTCCCTTCCACTGCCTCCAGAGCAGGAGGGGCCAATGGTTAGAACACAGAAACGGCCGTCTGTCCCTGTCTGGTCTGTTTGTTAAGGAGGGTCTCCTTGTAAAAAGACCACTCTTCTAAATTATGGGAAAACCCTCACACAGACCTCCTTTCCCCCATTTCCAGATGAGGAGGCTGAGACAGCCTCCACCTCTCCAGGGGGTGTGGGGAGACACTTGTGCATGCCTTCTTGCCCACCCACCCCGATCCATTAATTCCTCCCTTGGGGCACAGGCAGGGAAACTGAGGCAGGGAAGGAGGATGAGCGGGGGGACTGCGGCTTAGCAGGGAGGGACGTGGGCATCTCCGGGTGTCTGGGCCTGAGACGGGCACAGAGGGTCCCCGAGAGCCGGGGTCGGACCCCTGGCGAGAAGCCTCGCGTCCCCCACCCAGCCAGGCTCCTCTTAGGGCAGCTCTCTAAATCTCCCTGGGCCCCCCCAGTAAATGGCCTCACTGGAAGACGAGGGAGCAGTTCTGCCAGTCAAAGGGGAAGTAGGTGACAGAGACCGGGCAGGAGGAGCGGAAGATGGCGGGCGGCAGCCAGTAGACGCATCCGTTAGGAGACACCAGCACGTTGCAGTAGAGGGCCACCTCGAACACACCGTCCACGCTGCACACAGGCCAGGCCCTGAGGCTGGGGGTTCCCGTCCCCGGCAGCCCCGGCTCGCCCGAGTCCCGCACCCCAGGCCAGCCCTCGCCCTGCGTGGATGGGGCCTGGGGACAGCAGCCCTTCGCGGGGTCCACTACCTCCTTGCCGGAGGGCTTCCTCCGCCCCGTCCCCTCCTCCCCAGGGCCTGGTCACAGTGGTACTAACAACCCTTCAGCTCTTTCAAAGTGCTGGAGGCGCCCCCAGGGCAGCGCTTCATGCCTATTGACTCCTGAGAGCTTCGAGGGAGGGCAGTAGCCCACCAGACAACCCAGCCCAGAGGAGATGGAGCGGGCCGAGAATCAGGCCTGCCGGCCCGGCCCTCCCCTCAGCAGCACCTACTCCAGCCAGTATTCCCTGGTCTGCAACTTCCGTTCGCCTGTCCCTTTCCCCAGAGCCCCCTCATCGTACCGGGCCCCACCCTTGTGTCCTTTTGTCCGCCCCCCGCCGCCTGCACCCCTCCTCACTTGTTCTCCAGCACGACATCCGGCCGCCACACCATGGTGGATGGCACCCTCAGCACCCACAGGCCTTCGTAGTCTTGGGGGTCCCAGCGCAGGCGATAATCACACCACTGCTGCAGGGGGAGTGGGGTTGCCAGGCCGAGTCACCCCCTCCCCACCCCCAGGAATAGGAGCCTAGCCCACGTGGGTCAGAGGAGGCAGGGAGGGGGCGGGGGAAAGCAGGCAGCTCTAAGGGCCTTGGGACCCGAGGGTCGGGGCCCCGATAGAAAAGGACTACAGGGTGGCCTCTTACCATCTCTATCCAGACATTGGTGGTGAGGGCCTCCTCTCGCTCATTCTAAGGGTGCAGAACAGAAGGCTGAACCCCCATCACTTGCTCTCTCCAGATGTTAGTCCCTATAGGCTCCCGTTGGGTGCTATAGGACGGCAGCCTCTTGGGCAGCCCTCGTGGGAGATTTCCAGCTCCCCAGCCTCCCACCTGTGGAGTCCTTCCCCCGCCTGGCTGCTAGAGCCAACCCCTGCCTCTCCCCAGCAGGTCCCAGGGGCCGGGTACACTGGGCCTCTGTCTCCCCCACTGTCCTATAGGCCTGTGGCTCACCAGGGAGATGAGGTTGGTGAGGGTGAGCTTCAGGCTGACGTTGACCACGTCCGAATCACGCTCAGCGGGCCTCAGGTGGGGGTTGTAGTTGTGCATCAGGTCCCCGAGCAGACGCTCCTCCTGGTTCCGGCCCTCGGCTCCTGCAACAGACAGCACTAAGCCTGGGTACGGGGGCTTTGGGGCAGAAAGAGGGGAGGCCACAAGAAGGTGTGATGTGGAGAAGTAGGGTGCTGGGCGTGGGGACAGGCTTCAATAACCCTCTGGACCCTCTGTCCCCTGAGGCCTTGGATCTCTGCTCCAGGCCTCCCCAGGCCCCGATCCCCTGTGTCCACACCCAAGCAGACAGCCAGCAGGAGAAGCGGCAGCCCCGGGCCCTTGAGCATGGTGCCGCAGCTCTCTACAGTGACGGGTGGGACAACAGCTCCCCAGCTCAGGGTAGAGAGATGTAGACTCTGGGTCTCATGTAACAACCCATGCTCCCAGCCCAGCCAGGCCAGCCCAGCCCCACCAGCTGTCTGAGCACAGCCCTGTCAGCTGTTCCAAGATGGACAAAATGCCAGGCTCAGGTTACCTGGGCTGGGGAGGGGACAGAGGGGCCCCATCTGCCCCAACAGAGACAGCCCGACCTCCATCCCCATTCTCTGATACAGCTGTCCCAGCCCCTGTTCCTTCCGTCGGGGGAGCTGAAGGCACAGCCAGGGACAGAAGATGTGGGAGGGAGGCAGAGTGTGAGGAAGGCCCTGAATTGAGCTCTCTCCTACTTCCTCCAGGGGGTCAGGATTTGGGGAGGTATGGAGGCATGTTCTATACCTGAGTTTCTCTGTGACATGGTTGAGGACCACAAACCTGTCCCACCAGCTTAACATCTTCATGGGTTACTCCACTGGGCCAAGACACTGGAGGCAAAGCCTATGAGAGATGCACTATGTTCCACAGGCTTTGATACCTTAATGCAAATTAGGGTGCCAGTTCAGGGTCCTCCTAGGCTCTGAGGCATGGGGCATGGGCCTGGTAAGCTTTGAAGGAAGGAGGGCTGAAGAAAAAGAAAAAAAAAAAGAAGATCTGGAATTTGGGGCTCTTGGGAACAGAACGACCTCTGAATAGGGGCTCCTCAGTGTGGCCTCTTTATTTCTTAAATTATCTACAAACTTGAGTGCCTGGGTGGCTCAATCGGTTAAGTGTCTGCCTTTGGCTCAGGTCATGATCTCAGGGTCCGGGGATCGAATCCCACATCTGGCTCCTTGCTCAGCGGGGAGTCTGCTTCTCCCTCTGCCCCTCCCCCCCACAACTGGCGTGCACTCTCTCTCTCTCTTTTGCAAAAATAAGTAAATACAATCTTATTTTTTTTAAGATTTTATTTATTTGTCAGAGAGAGAGCACAAGAGCACAAGCAGGGGGAGTAGCAGGCAGAGGGAGAAACAGGCTCCCCACTGAGCAGGGAACCCGATGTGGGACTCGATCCCAGGACCCTGGGATCATGACTTGAGCCCAAGGCAGACGCTTAACCGACTGAGCCACCCAGGCGTCCCAGTAAATGAAATCTTAAAAGAAAAATTATCCACAAACTTAGGGAGTCCCCAGCATGTGGCAGGCCCCAGGCCAGGCGGGCAGCGGGAGATTGCCAGGGAAGCAGGGGTAAGCCTGAGTGGCTCACAGTAAGTCACTGTTCAGTAGGACAGGCAGATAAGGTCAAGGTTGTGGCCCCCAGAAAGTCAGATGAGGGGGCCCAGAAGGGCCAGAAAACACACTCCATCCACTCTGTAGTTTGAGGTCAGGGGAAGGGTGGGGCTGAGAGCCTGTTGCCAGCTGGGGCCATGGGCTCAGGCTACCTGTCTTTTGACCATTTATTCCAAGCAGACAGGTCAGGATGTCCCAGTAAGTTTGCAAGACAAAAAAAATGCAGGTTCCCATAAGTGCTTACCCACCCTTGGGCATCCTGGGGGACAGGGTAGTGGAGGCATCCATCTGAGGGCTGGAGGAAAAGCACCATTTGAGGACATGTCCCCCTCCCCCCAAACAAATGATGTCTGCAGCATTTCAGTGTGTTTCAGTAAGCTGGAAGTCAGCCTGCTCCCTGTCCTTGGAGATCTGTGTGAGGTTGGCTCAGACCCCAGCCCTCCACAGCCCCAAGTCCCTCCTGTCTGTCCTCACCAGGACTTTGGGGTCAGGGGGACAGCAGTGGTGCTACCTGCCTTCCCCGGTCATCTACTTCTGTCCTTGCATTCAATCCTGCTCCAGGCCCCACTCCCAAGCATAGCTCTCCCCACCGAGCATCTAGGTGTGTAGCCCCCTTTCCCGAAGTTTACAAAGCCAGCTCCCCAGTTTGCCCTTTTGGTGCTCCCCAGAGCAGTACCTCTCCCCCTCTCTAGTCCCCTCCAAGACCACACTTTGGCAAGCCCATTAATGGCTCCTGCTAAATAATGGACCACCTATTCACCCCCAACTCCACCACCCCAGGCAATGGTGGTCTGGCCGATGCTCCCGCATTTCTGACTTTCCCTTTCCGCTTCTCTACAAGTGTCTGGGTGGGAAAAGGAAGGTTGTGGAGTGTGACTTCCCTCTGGTATGAAATTACGGCGCCTCCCCATGTATGAAGAGATTTCAACTCCTGTTTTTCCCCCTTCGCTCCTGCTGTGGGAGAGAGGCGACGTCTCCTTGGTGTTCTTAGGAGGGTGGGTTACTGGAGGAGGGGTGGCGCTGCCCTGGAGGGGCTAAAGGGGGCGGTGTGGAGCCATTAAGAGAAAATCTTCTGCAGACTTCATTTGTGTTTTTCCAGCCTCTTCTGGAGGCTGGAAAAGTGGAACATTCATTTCCCAGGCTTCCTTGCAGATAAGGCTGCCCATGTGATAAACATCTTGACCTGTGGGATGTCTACAGAAGTCAGCTGAAGGGCTTCAAGAGAGAGCCTTTGCTTCCTGATGAGAGGGCTCAGAATGACTGGCTCCTTTCCTGCCTTAAACACAGATGTGAAGTGCGGATCTGTGGCAGTCAGCTTGCGCCCTGGGGCAACAAGCATGAGGACAGAGCCAACATGCTAAGGAGGGAGGGCTGGGCAGAGAGCCCAGAGCCCGGGTCTCTAATAGCTTTGTGGGACAGCTGAGCCAATGTGGCAACTGCTGCCTCTCGGTCTTATGCAACAAAGAGGAAGCCTTACTGGTTTGCAGTCAAATGCTCTACCCCTGAGCTATACCCCCAACCTTACTGGTTTGAACCACAGTTCTTTGGGTTTCTGTTCCTTGCAGCCCAGTGCATCCCTCACAGATTCATCACTTTTTTTTTTTTAAGATTTTATTTATTTATTTGACAGAGAGAGAGATAGAGAGAGCAGGAACACAAGCAGGGGGAGTGGGAGAGGGAGAAGCAGGCTTCCCGCTGAGCAGGGAGCCCGATGCGGGGCTCGATCCCAGGACCCTGGGATCATGACCTGAGCTGAAGGCAGACGCTTAACGACTGAGCCACCCAGGTGCCCCGATTCATCACTTTTTGGAGGAGAGTGAGTAACCCTGATGGCCTGGGGAGAGTGCATAGGGACACCCTGTAGCTTCACAGGAAGCTGGCCCCTTGTGGGTGTGACTTCCCGGGGATAGTTCCACGTCACCCAGAGTGGGGACCAGCGCTGACAGCACCCTGGGGCTGCAGTGCTGGAGGAATGTGTGCTGTTGGGGGTCTGCTGGGACCCTGGGAAACTGTGCACGGGGTACTCTTGGCCGGGTGTGGGATTTTGGGGTTGTCTTCTTGGGGAAAGTTCACGGCCACCTGAGCAGGGCCTGACACCAGAGGATTCAGCTGGAGGTTGCCAACAGTGCCATCATGTGGCAGAGAGAAGCAAGGACAGCGGCTGAGGGATCTGATTCAGGGCCTCTCTTGGTGCTGGAGATGGGGACCCTCTCATAGAGGATAATTGCAGGGAGGTCCTGGACTTCCTGCTCATCCCATGGGTGTAAGTCCAAGCTCCTTTCCCTATTGAGAAGGAAAAAAAT
This sequence comes from Neomonachus schauinslandi, assembly GCF_002201575.2. Lineage (NCBI taxonomy): Eukaryota > Metazoa > Chordata > Mammalia > Carnivora > Phocidae > Neomonachus > Neomonachus schauinslandi. Next base: position 185,649,618 of record NC_058405.1, on the reverse strand, counting down.
TTAAAGATCTGTACCTCGAATCTGTGCACGGTTCATATTGGAAGTCAGAAGTAACTAGGGGATCAGTTTTGCCCTTAAGAGGTTTGTCTTTTTCTGGGCACTGGGTTCCCCGGTGGCGGTGGGCCCAACTTCTAGTACAAATGAATAAAAGTTTTTATAGTCAAGTAAAAAGAAAAGAGGTTTGTCTTTTGTTCATTTCCATTGAAAGACTAAAAATCTCACCTTTTGTGTACCTGAGCTAATGAGGTCACCAATTCCCTCTGAGGGAAATGGGTTGAGCTGGGAAAACCTTAAGTGTGTACGTCAAGGGGGAGAATAATTGGGTCCTCTGTGTTTGCTCCTATGTGCCCTCAGACCCCCTGCCAGCCTCGGACGCAGGAGACCACAGGTCCACAACTGAGGAATGAGTTAAATAACCACCCTTAAGTTTGCAGGACATGAACCATAAGAGACTCTTAATCATAGGAAACAAACTGAAGGTTGCTGGAGGGAAGCGGGGTGGAGGGATGGGGTAACTGGGTGATGGACACTGGGGAGGGCATGTGTTGTAATGAGCACTGGGTGTTATATAAGACTGATGAATCACAGACCTGTACCCCTGAAACAAATAATACATTATATGTTAATTAATTGAATTTAAATAAAATTTAAAAATTGCAGGATATGTGTAAAGACCTTTATGCCAACTAGCACATTCGATTTTCACAACACCTCACAAACGGGACTTACACATTTGGTTGATGAGAAAACAGAACCTAAGAGATGACAGTGGTTCACCCCAGATCACCCTCTGGTGTAACAAAGCACCCCACAACTTTGTCTCTTAAAGCAACAAACATATGCTATCCCATGCAGTTTCTGAGGGTCAGGAATCCAGGAGCAGCTTAGCTGGGTGGCTCTGGCTCAAGAACTCATGGGGCTGCACCCAAGATGTTGACTAGGGTCATGATCTCATCTGAAGGCCCCACCGGGGCTGGAGGATCTGCTTCCAAGCTCACTCATGGGGCTGCAGGCAGAGGGCTTCCGGTCCTTGCCAGGTGGGCCTCTCCACAGGACTGCTCCCCATGACAGCTGGCTTCCCCAAAGTGAGAGATCCAGCTGAAATCAAGAGCGATGGAGTGGGATCCAGGGAGGTGCTGCAATGTCTTATAGAGCCTAATCTCAAAAGCGACACACTGTCACTTTCGCCTCATTCTAAAATTGTCGGTCACACAGACCAAACCTGGTGCGGTGTGGGAGTGGGCTACACAGGGTGTGAATACCAGGAGGTGGGGATTGCTGGGGCCAGCTTGGAGGTAGGCTACCATGTCTCCCAACATCTGTGGCCTCTGCTTTTGGCCCTTCAGATAGAATTGTTGGGGGCTCCCTTTGGGGTACAGTTGTCAAATTTAGCAAATAAAAATACAGGATGCTGGGGTACCTGAGTGGCTCAGTCGGTTGAGCATCTTCATTTCAGCTCAGGTCATGATCTCAGGGTTGTGAGATTGAGCCCCCATTGGGCTCTGTGCTGGGTGTGGAGATTGCTTAAGATTTTTCTCTGCCCCGCCCCCCCAAAACAAAACAAAACAGGATGCGCAGTTAAGTTTGAATTTCAGATAAACAATGAATAATTTGTTAGTAAAAGTATGTCCCAAATATTGTATGGGAACCCTACTTTGGGGAGGAGAATAGTTGCCCAAGAGGGGACACTCCTTGGGGGAGGGCTGAGTTCTGGGGTTCTAGGATTGCTCACGTGACCTGAGATTGAGAAGCTCACCTTTGGCCTTTGTGGGTGTTGAGCCTGGCCCTTCCACCCCAGGAAGGTCATGGCTTCCCCGAGGGACCCAGACAGAGTCACCAAGGCAGAAAGTGCTGGGGAAGGCCATTTTGCAACCCTGGTGCTCCCACCCCTGCTGAAAGCCTCTTTCCTTAAGAGGGAGGTTTCCCCACTTCAACCCCAGGTGGGGCCTCAGAAGCCCAAGGCTGAGGGGTTGTTGAGAGGAGGGTGGCTGGAGGAACAGGAAAGTGGGGGCACAGGATCCCACCCGCTCTACCCCCACCTAGGGGAGAGGAGGCTAGAAGAGGCCTCTGCCTTTCTGACTCCTCACAAAGGGGTCCCAGCCTGAGTGGCATCCTTCCTGGTCCCTGAGCCAGCCCCCTTTCCTCCCCAAATTGTCCTGCTCTGCAACCCCAGCCGATGTCCACTCTCAGACCTCCTCGGTGGCTCCTGTCTTTAGCTGCAGAGGACCTGCAGGTGAGGAGCAGGGCTTCCCCCTTCCTTAATCGCAGGAATCCTGCCCCAGCCTTGCAGGACCAGCTGGACTCAAGCCTCAGGGCCAGAAGTTGGTCTCCCCAGGAGGGCCTTGTCCTCTCTCAGACATCCCTGTCCACACTGCCCCCCCACCCCCCACCCAGCTCATCCCTGTAAGGTCAAAGGCTCCACCCGATGCTGCCTGGGAGCTGGGCCAGCAGGACAGGGCAGACCTGTTCTAGATGAAGCGCTTGTCCTGCTCGTGGTAGGAGAAGGGGTCCCCGGGGAAGGGCTGAGGTGGAGGCTGGTTGTAGGCGCCCTGAAGGAAGATCCAGGCCGTGCCCACGACCATGATGGGTGTCACCACAAACAGGCAGAGTCGGTCCACTGTGCGGGCCACTCGGTTCCAGCAGTCCTTCTCCTGGGAGCAGGGGGGCAGAGACAGTGGGGTGAGGAAGGCTCACAAACTGCGGGCCCACACCCCAAGCTGGGGGCCCAATGACAGAGACATGGCTTTGGTGTATCTGTGCGGGTTACCCCAGGCTTGCAGCAGATGGGACATGCTGGTGTGTCCCCCCTGAAGCCGGGGTCTCTGTCCAGGAGACCAAGAGTGGAGTCACAGCCTCGCTCCTCACCCTGCTGCAGGGCTCCAGGGTGCGAAGAAGCGCTGAGGTGCCAGGAGTTGCCCTCAGGGGGCTGAGGAAGGTCACATTGTCCCCTCTCCTTCCTCTTCACCCCTCCCAGCCTCTCAACGCTGTGCTGGCCCATATGTGAACGGAAAATGGGACCCCTTTCTCAAGAGAGAAGTTTTTAAAGTAAAAGTCGTATAATATTGAACAACCACCTAAGGCTGCCTTTTAAATGTGTGCTTATGTCTGGAGTATCAGACTTGGAGTGGAGCAGGGACAGAAGATGATTGGGCGTGGCAACAAAGAAGGGACCCTAGGGGGCTACGCCCCAGTGTATGCTGTGGGCGGTGAGCTGCCAGGGCGTTCTAGGTAGGGGCTCTGCCTCCCAGAAGGCCTGGGGGTCTGCACCCACCGTGAACACCTTCATCTCAGTGGGTACGTGTCTCTGAGGGAAACGGAGTCCCTGAAGACAGGATGCACCCTAAGCGTAGGCTACGCTGTGGCTACTCACCTCGTTGTAATTGTTCTGGTCCCTCATGTGGCCGACGATGAAGTTGGCCCCATCCACGGCTGGCTTCAGCTCACTGAAGAGCTCCTGCTGGGCTTGCTCAGAGCCTGCTGGGGGCGGGCCTGTGGAGACCGGGCTTGAGGTGGGCATGAGGCCTGCCCCACAGCCCGCCTCCCACGGATGGGCCGCACTCCCAAGCCCCCCAGGGACCCACGTGAAGTGGTGAGGCGCCGGGCCAGCCCATGCCGCTCAGACTGCTTCTCAAACATGAGGTCACTTCGGGACTTGAGCAAGAAGTACTCCTCGGCCTTAGAAATGTAGCCCAGGGAGCTGCTCCTCCGGACGAGAGCCCCTGGGCTGGGCCCATCCTCGGCTGGGCGGGACATATGTAGGAGTTCGGGCAGGGTCTCCAGGAAGAGCTGCAGCAGGTCAGGGGGACACAGGAAGGCTATTTTAGAGACATGGGTCACCTTCACACATCGGAACGTCTGTGACTCCATTCCTGGCTGCCACAAAGTACTCCGGAGTCTAATACTGTCACCGATTCCCCCGATCCCCTACTGATGGACGCTTGGCTTGCTTCCAACTCTCCCTCATCACTCACCGCACAAAGCAGAACTCATTTGTTCAAAATGAATTATATATGAAAAACAAAAAAGTAAGAACAAGGCCCCAAATGCTGAGCGCTCTTCTTCAAATGCTAAAGACCAAACAGGTTGCTAAAACACCCTCAGTCGTCCCAGAACAGCAAGGACACCCCCTCCTGGGCATGCAGTCCCCACATTCCTCGCCTTCCTTTTAATGGGGGTAGAGCAAACATACAGTAGAACGAGCAGCCCTGGAGTGTAGAGCTAGATGAGTTTCTACAGGTACATTCAACTTGTAAACACCCCCCAGAGGAGATCTCCAACACAGTCCCAAAGGGTCCCTTGTGCCTCCTCCCATCACTTCCTACCCACCCCCAGGGGGAACCACCATCCTGATTTCTATCGCTAAAGGCTGGTTTTCCCTGTCCTTGAACTTCATGAAGAGGAGACTGTGCAGCTTGTGGTCTTTTGTGTCTGGCTCCTTTCGCGTAACGGCGCACAGGGAGAGTCGTTCGCGCGGCGTGGGTAACAGCACGTGGCGCTTCGGCCAAGCACGGTGGCAGTTCCCCTCACAAGCATGCCGTGGGGTCCTTCCCTGCCCTCCTGTAGAGGGACAGCCCGACCGTCTCCAGCTGTTGGCCAAGAGCCCTCACCTTCTTGACCCCCTCGGACAGCACGTGGGTGCTGGGTGTGCGAAAGTGGATGTTGAGCACGATGACACAGATCACCACGACCATGGTCACCAGCACCATGCCGAAGAGCAGGAACCTGTAGGCACACGCTCAGCCTGGAGCCCTCGGGGCAGGGCAGGCTGGGGCGGGGCGGGGCGGGGCGGGAGAGGCGTGGCGTGGCGTAAGCGTCACTCACTTGCCGATGAGGGGGATGGCCATGGACGTGGCGGGCAGCCGCTTGGAGATGAGCAGCAGGAAGACAGACTGAGCCAGGAGCACTGAGATGGCCATTGACGTCTTCTCGCCACCTGGGGGAACCCCGGACTTAGCTGCTACCTCTGGCCTTGGGCCCAGGCGGTCCCACTGCGGCCCCTGCACCACTGTTCACAAAGCCACGGTGGTACCCTGATTAACCTCGTGGGCTACGGAGCTAGAGCACGTGGGTTCAAATCCCGGCTCTGCCACTTACTTGCTGGGTGACCTTAGGCAAGTAGCCTAACCTCTCTGTGCCTCGGTTTTCACAACTGCGAAAGGTTGTGAGGTCCAAGCGAGAGAGTGAGTTAACGTTAAACGCTCATCACGCTGCCTGGCACCGGGCAAGTGCTCAGTGATCACCAGCTATCACCGTTAACCAGCTCGCTGCCACTCAAACCTCCAAAAATCACAGGTCTGCGTGCGTCCCCAGGGCATCCTCAGAGCACCCATATTTCCCCCACTCCTAGTCCTCCACTCAGAGACCCCAGCCTGGCACCGCCCAGCTCCTCCCACCCGAGCCCCTGAGCATGCTGCGGTGGCCGCTGGGGTCACAGGCCCACAGCCCCCCACCCCCGCCCCGGGGCCCCTTCTCTACCTGGAAGCTGCCTCCTGACCCATCTCTGGCTCAAGCACGGCCTCTTCCAGGAAAGCTTCCCCCGTTTTACTACCCCTCGGGCCATGCTCCCAGCCCTGCGGATCCCACAGTCTCGGCCAGCAGCAGAGGCTGGATCGCATTTGTCCCTGGGACTCACTGTGCCTTGCTTCTAGTAAATACTCTGAAACTATTGTGAAACCAAGTGAGCACAGATTACACGTGCGCTTCTAGAACCAGCATCAACTGCACGCCTCCACGCCTGGCTTCCTAGAGATCCCGTTATCCACCCACTGATTCACAGTGGATGGCCTGTGTGTGAGGCCCATGGTCACACATGGTGACCAGGACAGACCTGATCTCTGCTCTGACAGAGGGACAGTCTCATGGTTCTCCCTCTCTAGGGAACTTCCTTGGGAAGCCCCACTGTGGGAAGCAGAAGCAGGGTCCAAGAGGGATGGACCCCCCCCCCCCAGGGGCCCTGTCCATTTGGAGATGTCGGACAGGGTCACGAAACCTTCCCCTTGGCTGGCTACATGCCCGTCATGCCTGGGGACCCTGGGCAGGGAGCCCCGGGAGTGGTGACCCCCTTGTGTCTCCCAGGAGGAAGTGAGGGGAGGGCTGGGGAGGCCGATGCTCAGACGCCCTCAGGGACAGGGAGAGACTGCCCCAGGTGGCCGGGGAGCTGGGCCAGGCTCTGAGGCTCACAGTCAGCCGGCAGGTAGAAGACCAGGTTGATCATGAAGGAGATGAGCACGCAGGGCACCAGGATGTTGATGACGTAGAAGAGCGGCTTGCGGCGGATGATGAGGTAGAAGGTGACGTCCTGGTGGCCAGGAGTGTCCAGTGGGACGCTGGGGTCCACGTTGATCCTGGCTGGCCGGTGCACTATCTCCCATTCCCCGTTCTCTGAGGGTGGCAGAAGGGCACCCTGGTGTCAGGTCAGACAAAGGAGTTGGGGGGCAGAACTGGGGGCTGGGGGGAGTGAGCCAGCCTGAGGGGGCATGCAGAGGAGGGTTAGGGTTCTGTTTGTGGGTATCTTTCCCTGGGGGGTTGGGATGGAGGTTTCAATCTGCAAGGGGGAAATTCTCCTCTGGGAGTGTTTTTTGTTTGTTTGTTTGTTTATTTGTTTTTGCTCTTGGAAAATATTGAAGTGGTTCAAATAAGAAGTCTTAGAGATAGTGACAGTGGGGGGATAAGATCAACCCCCCCCCCTTGGGGTGCCTGGGTGGCTCAGTCGATAAGCATCTGCCTTCGGCTCAGGTCACGATCCCAGGGTCCTGGGATCGAGCCCCGCATCGGGCTCCCTGCTCAGTGGGAAGCCTGCTTCTCCCTCTCCCACTCCCCCTGCTTGTGTTCCTGCTCTCACTCTCTTTCTGTCAAATAAATAAAATCTTAAATAAAAAAAAAAAGATCAACCCCTCCCCCTCCACGCCCCAGCGATGTAGCAGCCTTGGGACCAGTGTGATGTAGGTCTTCTCTGATGGACAGGGGCAGGTGGTGGGGGCCCCATAGCAGATCTGAGCCCGGTCATAGATAGGGGCGGGGGCTGTTGGTAGGGGGCAACACACACAACATTAGGATGCCCGCTAAAGCCGCAACCACACCCCTGCGCTTACTGGGAACAAAAGACTAACTACCCCTCTCATCTGTCAGCCACATCCATCCCCGGGGACCCTGTCCAGACCCAGAAGGGTCTTTTGGCCTGGGCAGCGGAAGGAGTGGGACACTGGGCCTGTCTGTCTCTGCCTTTGGGACACAATCCCCTCCGGCTGGACTTCTTTTCCTTTCAATGTGCTAGAACTGTGTGTGTTTCTCTGTGGGTCAGCGTGTGTCTGTCCATCGGTGTCTGTGTCAGTCTGTGTGCCTGTAGGTCCACGTTCCAGGTGTGTGTGTGCACACGTGCGTCTCTGGGAGGGGTGTCGGTGTGACCGTGTCCATGGGTGTGTGTCTGGGGGCTGCCCACCCACAGCCGCTATTCCCAGCACCTGTGAAGCCCTCAGGGTCAATGATGATCCATTCCACGGGATAGAAGCGGCCCTCTTCTTCCTCTTGCTTCAGACTCAGGGTGATCTCCTTGGCTGTGTACTTGAGGGAACTGGGGAGGGCAGTGGGTAGAGGGTGGTCCTCAGCCACTGGCTGCGGCCACTGACGGCGGGGGATGGGGGAAGGGTAGTGGGGAAGGTTTGTGGTCAGAGGGGCTGTTGTGGGTGTGGGAAGCTCTGATCGGGACAGAGCAGGGACCTCTGCCTGAGAGTGCTTCATGCACCTCCCTCAGTCCTTGGCAGGGGTGAGGAGTGGCTGGAGAAGTGGGTGCACCTGAACTTGAGGGAGCAGTTCTGCCAGTCGAAGGGGAAGTAGGTGACGGAGATGGGGCAGGAAGAGCGGAAGATGGTGGGCGGCAGCCAGTACACATAGCCCGAGGGGTAGATGAGCACGTTGCAGGAGTAGGAAATCTGGAAGGAGCCGTCATTGCTGAGGGACAAGGACAAGGGGCCAACGTGAATGCCAGCCAGCTTGGAACTGGCAGGGTTGAGGGGTGGGGCAGAGCGGGGAGGGGATGCCAGGGAGGGCTACGGCTCAACTTGTTCTCCAGCACAATCTCTGGGAGCCACAGCATGTCAGAGGGCAGGCGCAGGACGCTGATATTTCCAAATTCTTCAGCATTCCACTGCAGCCGGCTGTCTGTCCAGCCCTGGAAGCCCAAAAGAGGTGTCAGCAGTAGGTTCGGCTGTTGCCCAGGCCCCCCGCTCTCCTCACTTCCCTGGGAAGTGGACAGGGTCTGGGAGCTGTGACAAAAGAGGTTTGGGGGAGTGGGTACAGAGTTAGGGCTCAGGTCTGTCATGTACAGCTGTGTAGAATGTACACTGCACAACCAAGGGAGCATATTTCCATTGTGGACATAGAAACCGTATGTCTGTATTATGAACTTCTGACAGGTGGCAGAAGAGTGTCTTCTAATAAAATCAGGACATTGTGACAATTTTCCCATACATGAAGAATCCCGATCTACCGGAAGTCTCTCACTGAGCTAGTACAAGGTGGTGGGAAGGGCAGCTGGGCCTGTGGATAGAAGCCAGTACCTCCTGGAGGACAGGAGGATCCCCTCCTGGAGATGCTCAAGCAAAAGGGAGCACAGGGGAGCCTGGGCCCTGCACCCTCACCCCCCTCCCCCCAGCTCTGAGTGGGGTATTCTTACGTGCTCAATCCACACGTTAGTGGTGAGGGTCTCCTCAACTTCTTTCTGTAATCACACAAGACCGCTGTCCCCCAGGCCCCTCATGGTTCTTTCACCTACGCGCGTTCACCAGGCACCTGCTCCTAGCGGCCCCCCCCCGGGGAAACCATCGCAATTGGCCTAACCCCTGTCACAAGCACTCACAGTCAGGAGGTGGTGGGCAGACCAAGGAGCAGGGACGGGACGGGCGTGGCCTCTGAAATGGGTCAGGGGTCTGATATGGGCCACACCCCAGAGCTGAAGCTGGAGGGGAGGGGGCATCCGCCCGAGGCCTGTGGGCAGCATTGAGCATGGAGAATGCTGGAGCCTGCTCCCCCAGGAGGAGAGGAGCTACCATAGTCCCGCCTGGGGCCTTGGGCTTCCTCCTTGGCCATCCCAGTCTGGGAGACAGCCAGCCCGTAGGAAGCTGTCCCTGCCCTCCCGTCCCCAGCCCGACCACAGAGGGGCCTCTCACCAGGGAGATGAGGTTGGAGAGCGTGAGGGCCAGCGACACGTCCACACTCTCCCTTTGGTGTGCCACAGGCCGGAGCTCCTTGTTGTAGCCTTTCTCTTCAAACAGGTACCGAATAAGCCGCTCCTCCTCATTCAGGCCCCAGCTGCCTGGGGAGGGATAGGGACAGGGATGGGGTGCAGGGAGGGAGAGGCGGGAAGGGAGCTGCCCTGAAATCCTGCTGGGCCATGGGGCTGGGCCCAGCTGGGGGATCTAACCACTCTGGCCCCTCCAGGGAGAAATGGCAGTGGGGGTGGGGGTTTGGGCCTGATGCTAAGGGAGGGAGCACCGGGTAGGAGGGGTAAGAGGGAACCGTGCGGTAGGGGCCCTGGGTGCGAGCCCTGAGGGATCTTCAGGGCAGGGTGATGTCCACTCTTACCACACACAGCCAGTACAATCAGCAGCCCCAGCGTTAACACTGGCCCCTCCATCCTGTCCCTCTGACTGGGTCTTGTGGTTGCCCCTCCAGTCTACAGGGCTAGGGAATGTGGGTGGGTAGGAGAGGGGACAGGTGCGGGGGAGGGGGGGGAATGCAAAGGGAAGCAGCAGCCGGAAACGCAATCTGACACCTCTGGGCATGGCTGGGGGTAGAAAACCCAGGGCAGGTGGCGAGGGGGTGGGGATGGGGACTGGCCGCCAGGCAGGAGCCCAAGGACACGAGGCAAAGATCCCAGGCTGGAACTCCCGACAACTAGCAGTAGGGGTGGGGGCTGGGTAGAGGCACTGGACACTGGTCAGCCACGGGTAGGGGAGTGGTGACAGGTCAGCTGTTGCTATTTCTCGGGGGGGACAGACAAGTATGGGGAAATGGGGGCTTAGCAGCCTCTCTCCAGTGTCTTTGTGACCTCTGCCAACAGCTTCTGGAGGCTGGGCCCTGTCTGGCCTGTCTAATATCCACCCACCCAGTTCTCATCCCAAGAAAGCTCCAGAATTATCTCTGTAGATCATAAATAACATTTATTAAAGCAGCTGTGATTTTCTGATGGCATCTGGGAAGACACATGGACCCAGGCCCCCAACCCCACACACCCAATCAACTGTGGCCATGACAGTTTGTCATCATAGGAGCCCCTTGGAGCGGTAGGTCCTGACCAGGGGTTGGGGGCCCAGACGTGGTTCAGGGCCCCCTGGCTGGAGAAATCCGGGGACTGAGTGGGGGGTGCCCCTTCCTCCCCAGCCCCTGGCTCTGCCTTGCACCCATCTGGGGTCCCTCTGCCTCTGCTAGGGCGGCCAAGCGGAAGGCCTGCAGGGCCTGCACCAGCAACCGGGGGAGGCTGCGAGCCATTGTGGCTGGCTCTAGGCCTACCAGGCCGCCGAAGACCACGTGCTGGCCCCCCAAGCCTGCCCGCACCCAGGCTCGGAAGAGGCCAGTCAGCGTCTTGGAGCCCAGATCTGCCAGGACCTGCAGAAGGAGGAGGGAGCTCAGGGCCCCACAACCTGGCTCTTGGTCCCCCTCCTCCTGGCCCCCAGAAACTCTCACCCAGATCCACTTTCCCCCCTAACCGCCAGTCCTGCACACTTCCTGCTCACTTGGACACCCCCACATGCCCCTCCACTCACACTCCCCCCCACACCTTCACATCTACCCAGCACCCCAGCTACATACAGCTGCCCTCCCTGCCCCTTCCCCCAGGACACCCCCACCCCCACCCCCAGCTACAAAAGGGTGCCCCTTTGTCCCCCTACCCATCAGGGCTGACCCAGGTCAGCCTTCTGAGGCCACTGTGAGTGAATGTGGGAAGCCTGAGGACGTACCTCATGAAAGTCCATGGCCAAGTGCTCCAATGGGACCTGCAGGATCCAGGCATGGGCGCCTTGAAGGGTGGTCAACTTCTGTTGCAGGCTCTCCAGCCCAGGGCAGCCTGCAGGAAGGACAGAGGTCCTGGAATAGCAGAAAACTGGCACCAGCAAGGAGCTGGGGGTGGGATTCCCACCAGGACCTCAGGATGGCCTCCCAGTGGGCCGATTTCTCCTCATGCTACAGATGGGAAAGTGAGGATCAGAGAAGTTAAGTGATAACACAAAGCAGATAGTCTCTGTTGACAATGTGGGGGGCCCAAAGCCACAAGTCCCCCCAAAGGGTCCTCCCCCCCTCTGGGGGGGGGGGGGGGTCAGGTGGGGAGAGCGAGTCTGCAGGTTGCCCCAAGAATCCCCTCAGGGCCTCGCCAGACCCTTGGCCTGCTGCTCTCCCGGCAAAGGCCGGCAGGGGGCGGCATTACCGTTCACTTCCTCGCCCTGCTCTGGCCTCCGCTTCGGGAACCGAGCGCCCGCAGCCCGCGATCCTGGGGAGACGCCGCGTTAGGGGGTCGCCTCCGCCGCGCAATTGGTGGTGGGGGGTGCTGGGGCTGGAGTGTGAAGGCGCGAGGTACCTGGGTGCAGCCGCTGCTCGCGGGCGGGGTGTCTGGGAAGCTCCAGGAGCGACAGAGCGGGGCGAGCCGGGGCCGGGGCCCGGCGCCGCATCCCTGGGCTCGGGCCGAGCAGCTCCTGGGCGCCCCGCAGCAGGCCCAGCAGGGTGTGCGCCAGCGAGCGCAGCTCTGCGGACGGGACAAGGGTCCGAGCGGCGGTCAGACGTGGGCCAGGCCCCCGGTCCCCGGCCCAGCCCTGGGAACTGGACTGACCGCATCGCCTCCGGCGCTGCAGGCACTGCTGGTGCGCCAGCCGCGCACAGGCGGCCGCGGGCCCGGGGCACAGGCGGGCGTAGAAGGCGCAGGGCGGGGCGGCTAGCGGCTCCCCGGGCGGGTCCCAGGCCAGCAGCTCCCTGCAACTGGGCTCTCGGCTGGAGGGGGTTGCTGCAGGCGGCAGCGGCGGCCAGCTCAGCCCCGGCTTTGGGCCCTAGCCCCCGCAGCCTTCCCCCGAAGGGAGGCAGGCTTCCCCGACGCAGTAAGGGGTTGGGGGCGGGCGGGGTGAGGACAGGCTCGTCCCAAGGGCTGTGAGCAGGACACTCCAGGGAGAGGTGAATAGGAACAGGGCGCTCACCGCTCATCTGCTCCTGGAGCCAGTCTTTGAACACGGCCACACGAGTGTAGACCCCGGGCTTCCCTGGCTCTCCGCATCCGTCCCCCCAGGAGGTGACTCCGTACAGGACCTCCCTGGGGTGGGGGCCAGGCTCAGAACAGGTCAGGGGGCCTCCAGAGTCACCCTGCGGGACCCGAGCCAAAAGAGAGGGTACTACATTGACCTGCCCTCTCATTTGCCAGCCTGGCACTTGGCAGGGTAAGGCAGCTCTGAGTTCTCCTGGGGGGTGCC
>NC_058405.1:185598380-185637162 GCF_002201575.2 Neomonachus schauinslandi | reverse complement strand
AAGGAAGGAAGGAAGGAAGGAAGGAAGGAAGGAAGGAAGGAAGGAAGTTGTCCTGTCCCTGGGGAGCAGCCCACCCAGGACCCTAAATCAATCAGGGCTCATACCTGGCAGGAGTCGATGCCCCCGGCCAGGTAGCCGGCACAGAGCATGCTGCTGGGGTGCAGCTCGGGCCCCAGGGCCCTTTTGCAGGTGTCAGCGCTGAGCAGGGGCACTCGGGCCTCTCTCACCGCCTCAGCCTCAGGCCCGTCTGCGGGGAAGCGGTGGAGGGAGGTTCAGGCCTGGAGGGCAGGGGCCTCGCTAACAGGGTCCCCCCCTCCCACAGCCCTCCTTGATTCCTCCCCCTTTTCAAGATCACACAGCATTTTGCGAAGGCGCTGGGGCGCAGCTCAGATTCCCTATAACCCGGCCTTCCCCAACTCCATCACCCTAGCCCCCCATTCTTCCCACTCACACCCGCGGCTCACCCAGGCCCCGGCCTGCCCCATACCTTCGAAGAGGGCCCCCCAGCCCGCGATGGCGCAAGCGGTGCCGGCTGGGGGCTCCCGGGGCCCCTGGGGCAGGCACACAGGGCGCACCGCCCCTGCCCAGCTCACCGGCGTCCACAGCTGCACCAGGGCCAGGTCGTTGTGGAAGGTCCGCGGGTCAAACTGCGGAGGGGGTGGTGGCGCAAAATCGATGAAGCGTGGGGTGGGGGTGCTGTTCCCAACGCCGAGAGCCTGGGGGCTGCCCTCTCTCTCACCTTGGGGTGGGGCAAGATGCGGTTCACCGGCACCTCCTCCGCTTGCTCCCCCCGGGTCCCCTCGGCCAGCATCACCGTCCACAGAAGCTCGTTCGGGGCGCTGCGGGGCGAGCGGCGGGTGAGGCTCAGGACAAGGGGGCAACGAGTCCCCCGGAGACCCTGCCCTCCGCGCACGGGCACCACCCAGCACGCCCGCACGCCGGGCTCGCTCTTTCTCCGCTTTCTCGCGGGGCAGGGAGGGTGGGCCGGGGAGAGGCGGTGGCCCCCAGTAGGCCCACCAGCCGGGCCGGGCGTCCCCCGACGTCCGAGCCCAGGCTGAGCGGCGCGGGCGCCTTGAGGCCGGGAGCTGGGGAGGGCGGCGGCCGCCGCCAGGGGGCAGCAGAGACCGGCCCTCGCGCGTGTCGCCCGCCCGACGACCCCGGAAGAGTCGGACCACGCACTGGGGATGTGGGCTGGTCAGGGGCCTGGGCGCAACGTACCCCGCGAAGCAGTGCGCCGCGGTGAGCACCCAGGACGCCGCCACCAGGACGCCGCCGCACAGAGGCTGCCCTCCGAGTTGTAGCCGGACCAGCCAGGGCCAGGCCCCCGGCGGCGCGGCGCTGCCCCCGACAATGCGGCCGTGGGCCCGCGTCACGTTGACAGCGCTCGGGCGCCTCTCCCCACACGGCCCTAGAAAGGTGGCATCGGCGTCACAAGGGACAAGTCCTGACCGCCCTCCCCCTCGAGGCCCCTCCGGGGTTCACCCTGCCCGCCTCGGCCCTGCCCCCTCGAGCCCTTTCAGCCTCACCTGGCTCGGCTGGATCCTGGAGGAGGGGGTCCTGAGGCCTGGGGCGCCCGGGGCCTGCGGAGACACGCACCTCTGAGCCTCACGGCTAGCCCCCCGCCCTTCCTGCACCCCAGGCAGAGCCTGGGCCCTCTCTCCGCCCTACCGCTCCCCTCTGTTACCCGCCCCCCCAGCAGTCAGGGTCGATTTCAGCAGCCATGAACCTCTCGCTGTTCACCCAATGAGCCCAGACTCTTCCTGCCTCCTGCCTTTGCACGGCTGTGCCCCCTGCCTGGCGTGCCCTTTCCACTTGGCGAGACCTTCGTCAGCATTGTCTCGGTGGCAGCCCCAGGTAGTTTCCGTCCCCAAGAGGGAGTCAAGTGTGGAGGGGAGGGACGGGGTGGACAGGAGACGGGGCCCAGGGTAGCCAGTGCAAGCTCACCCGGGCATGGGGTGGTGTGGTTGGCGCAGCCTCTGCACTCATGCAGCCTGTGCTGGACCTCCATTGCCACTCGACTAACTGCCCACTGGGCGCTCCTCCGGGCAGCCTGCAATGCTTTCGTGCCCTGGGCGGACAGAGCTGCTGGGACATGGGGCCCAAGGCATGCGCGGCTGGGAAGAAGCTCAGGCTCCAGCCCCGAGCCTGCCTTGGGAACCAGGCGGAAGCAGGTGGGGCTCCAGGAGCGCCAGGGCAGAATGGGGATGAGAGAGAGCCCCAGGGGACGGGAGAGAGCCCCAGGGGATGGGAGAGAGCTCCAGGGGACGGGAGAGAGCCCCAGGGGACGAGAGAGAGCCCCAGGGGACCGGAGAGAGCCCCAGGGGACGGGAGAGAGCCCCAGGGGACGGGAGAGAGCCCCAGGGGACGAGAGAGCCCCAGGGGACGGGAGAGAGCCCCAGGGGACGAGAGAGCCCCAGGGGACGGGAGAGAGCCCCAGGGGATGGGAGAGAGCCCCAGGGGACGAGAGAGCCCCAGGGCCCCGGAGAGAGCCCCAGGGCCCGAGGGCCCAGCACTCAAAGCAGATGGCCCCAGATTCTCAACCCAAGAGCTCTCTGTAATTCAACGGAGCCGGGCTGGAATCTTTGAAAAGGGACTTTCCTTAAAAACCTTGAAGGAAGGGGCGCCTGGGTGGCTCAGTCGTTAAGCGCCTGCCTTCGGCTCAGGTCATGATCCCAGCGTTCTGGGATCGAGCCCCGCATCGGGCTCCCCGCTCGGCGGGAAGCCTGCTTCTCCCTCTCCCACTCCCCCTGCTTGTGTTCCCTCTCTTGCTGCCTCTCTCCGTCAAATAAATAAATAAAATCTTTAAAAAAAAAACCTTGAAGGAAAAACAGCACCCCAAAGGTAGAGACATCACAAAACTCGGGCTTCTTGACAAAATAACGGTGGTCAAGCCAAGGAGATGCCACCCTGGACCCTTCCTCCTGCTAAACCCGGAACCTTCCCCCAAGCACACCCTCTGGCGATGCCTGCCAGGTCCCTTTCCCTCTGCACCCTTGTCCTCCCCCTTCCTCGCCCACCTGTGCCTCAGTTCCTGGCCCCCCTCACCCGACAGGGGGGCCAAAGTTCTCAATGAGTGCAGGTGGCAAGGTCATGCTCCCCTGCCCTGGGACCCACTTCCTCTGTGCTCCTCCCATCCCGGCCGCCCCCTCAGACGAGCCCGGGCTCACCTTGCAGGGTGCTGGGGGGCAGGCGCGCGTACGGAGGGTGCCCGTGGACAGACCACGGGTCTGGGAGGGGCAGTAACAGCAGCACGACGGGCAGCAGCATGATGACCGGGAGCTGGGCCCCCCAACCCTGTCCTCTTTCCCCCTCAGGGTCCACCCTCCAGGTGCTTATCCTTCGGTGTCCGCCTCCCACTGCCTTCTGCCTCTGGGCACTGAATTCTTGTCCCCCAAATCACCTGACTGCTCTCCTACATCAAAATCACCCGCTTCCCTCAGGCGGCCCCTCACCTGGCCCTTAACTCCCGAGAGCCCACAAGGGAACGGGGCTTGGGGGGCTATATAGAGGACAGACTGGGGGGGTACTCGGGAGGGGGGCCAGGGTTGGGGGAGGGATCGGGGTAGTGGGCTCGACCCTCACCTTTGAAGTTTCACGGTCCCGGCTCTGAGGCCCCCCTTCTGTCAAAGGAGCCCTTGTTCCTGCGGCTCCATCAAAGGGGGCTGGACAGGCCAGAAGAGCTGACGGTTGGGCTGGGGGCCAGGCAGAGGGGGGCCGGTGGGTAGGGGCCAGCCCCGTCTCCAGGGCTCGGATGGGGGGGTTCCCATCCGCCTCTACTCCCTGAGGAGTTTATGGCCATGCTGGGGACAGATCCTCCTGGAGGGAGGAGGGCAGGGGGTGTCTGAGGGTCCTCGGCAGCCCCACCCCCTGAGGAGGTGCCCGAGCTCCCAGCCCCTCTGCCCCTAATTGCTTGGCAGTGTCTCTCCCCCATGTAGCCATTTCTAAAGATGATCAAAGCGCCCTAATTAGCGCGTAATTGCTGCACTGGGGGTAGTGGGGTGGGAAGAGGCAAAGGCAGCCCCCGAGAGGCAGGCGGACATGAAAGGCCCCCCCAGTGGCCCAGTTTGGGTCGGCCAGGCCCCAGCAGCTTCTGACGCTCTCCCAGACCCCCTGCCCCTACGCAGTGCTCGCTCGGCCTGTCCAGCATTGTTCTCAGTTGTTATGACCCTGATCTGGCAGGAGGGAATCTTCTGGAGTCTCACGGGAAGGGCCACAAATGAGCAGCTCTCCTGGGACCAAGCTCCCACCTGGGGCACAGAGGAGGTGCCCTTCTGCCCCACAGAATGTCCTGGGGCCAAAAAAATAAAAAGAGGATCTTGGTACCCCAATTCATGCTGGTGATCCAGGGTGGCTTTGGCAGGCCTGGTGCCTTCCCAGACTGGATTCTGTCATGATGTCGCCCCCATAACATATTGTCCTTTCTTCTCCAGCCCTTTCTCTTTCTGCGCAGGTGGACGAGCCTCTGATGGGAAGCTGCCCCCCTTCATAAGACGGAGCCCCAGGCCTGCAGAGATAGCCTTGAGCCAGGGGTCCTAGGGGTGATGGGTGAGTTGTGGGGAGCGGGGGGTGGGGGGCAGCCAAATCCAGCAGCTTCTCCAGCCTCTTCCTTCTATGCCACTGGGCAGCAGGCAGTGTGCGTGACCTCTTTTTCCTGCCTGAAACTCTCTTCCCCCTTGATCACAGATGTCCCATCATTTTGGTTCTTCCCCACCTCTCTGGGCACTGGCCACAAAGAGATTTCTGGAACTTCTGGAACTCCACTGGAGGTTGCCCCCCACCCAGTGGTGTGCTGGAGTCAGATCATCCTGGCTCCTGAGAGCTGAGGATTGGCATCTCTTCCCAAGTCTGCCCTGGGTGACATCACATTGGTAGCTTGAAAACAGCCACAGTGGGAGTATTTACAACACGGAAATCACCACACGCTATAAATCAGAGCCCCTCTGCCTTTCGCCCCCCAAAACCCAGCTCAACATCCCCCCAGCACACCACTGTATATGCCTCCTTTCCCCTCCCTGGTTACCACCGCCCCTCATGAAGATAATACCCTGGTTCAGGAATACCACGAAATAGTGTCTGAGTAAGGGTCACTGTGAGTGACTATTGTGAAGCTGGAAATTACTTGGATTCATCAGAATATCTGTCCCTCTAGATAGGATGTATATCTAGATAGGGTAAATCTATCTTTTTATGCATGATCTCGGATTCTTGGCAGAGGGGGTGTTCACTCCACACGGCCTGTACCTGAAGCATAAACAGAGGTTTGAGAAAATGTCCGAAAGAAATTATTCGTGGTTCCAAGAAAGAGCCAGCAGGGTAGGGGGCCCAGAAAGCAGAGAAGGTGGATGGAAAGCCTCACGGGCCTCTGGGTGGAGAGGCCAACACTGCAGGCCGTCCTTGGAGCAGGCGTCCAAGCTGAAGGGATTAAGGCCTGGAGCAGCCCCCTGTGGCCGCTTCCCCAGGGGGCATTCCTCAAGGAGGAGGGCACTTCCTGCACGTTGGGCACCTCAGTCCCTCGGCTGCTTGGATCCTGCCAGAGCCAGGCCGGCCAGGCCGGAGCCTCTGAGCCGCCTTCCCCCGCCTTCGGCCTCCGCGGGTCTTCAAGGCGTGCGGTGGAAGGAGTAAAAAGACCCGGAGCTGCTGGTCTGTCTCCTGCCCCTTCTGCCCCAGCTCACCTCAGGCTGAGAACCCCACCACCGCCAAGGAAAATCAGGGGCCTTACAGCAGATTGTGAGTCATTCAACCCCTACCCCCCTCTTTCCTCCCGTGACCAGGGCCAGCTGGGGCTTCTCCACCCCTGCACACACACCCCACCCCGAGTCCGGTCAGCTTCATCCACTTCCTCAGGTCACCTCTTAAGAACCAGGTGTAAATCCACGTCTCGTGCAGCTCTTTTATTTATTATTGGTGGTGGGTAGTCTTGCTCTGTGTTGGCCTCTTCCCGTCCCAGCAGCTCCTCTTCCTCTCGGCCACATCCGCTCTGGCACCTTCTTCAGCCCAGTCGCTTCTCTGTTGCAGGCTGCCTGGTGGGGTCTTGACGGTTCCAAGGGGCTCAGGCTCCCACAGGCTGGTTGAGTGGCAGTCCCCCCAGACCTCCTTCCCACCACAGGGCTCGGTGCCGGGCCCACATCCTCCCCACAGGCCCTCCCCCGCGTGGAGAGGCGGAAAGGCTGGGCTGGGGGTGGGGGTGAGAAGCTGTGTGGGGGGGGGCCTGTGCAGAGTTGTTGGGGAGAGCATCTTCCCTCACTTCTGTAGCAGAGCTAGAAGGAGAGGCAGGGTCCCCGGAGGGATGAAGGAATCCCTTGCCCAGGAATCAAGGGAGCCGGCAGGAGGGAGAGGATAGCATTTCTGTGTCCCACTGGGGCTCGGCTTAGCCAGAGGACTCACTGACCTGCCGGGGACCCCCGAAGGGACGGCGGGGTGGGGGCTGCTGAGGGAGGAGAGGCTCATACTCCCACCCTGAGGTTCCTGGTCCCTCGGAATTTACCGAGGGCAATCTCACGTGTGCCCGCAGGCTGGCGAGTTGGCCCCGAGTGCGCATGAGTCTGTGGCTTCAGGCTTTTGGGGACTGTTGCAGCACTGGGGGCAAAGTGGGGTGCGACATGATGCTGTCAGCTGCCCGCTGCTCTAACATGCATGTCGGGCGGGCGGGACCGACTATGGAATTTGCAGGGGTCCCGGTGCAAAATGAAAATGCAGGGCGCCGTGTTCAACGGTTATTAAGAATCTCCAGACCAAGGCAGCAGCACATTAAGGCAAGTGTGGGTCCTTGCTGAGTACGGGGCCCTGTGCCCAGAGGGGTGCCCCAAGTGAACGATCCGTTGGTGGGCAAGTCAGACCCCTGGTGCTGTTCATCGAAAAGGCACTGTGGTTTGGGGGCTCCCTGGCCCACTCGCGTCAGGAACAGGTGCCCTTTTCCCTCTCCCTACCCAACAGTGGAGAAGTGAGGGTGAGGGGAGCCCTCCGCCCACCCTCCCACCCCCACAGAGCTTCTGAAGCTCCACCTGAGCTCAGGGAGGTGAGAAGAGTTTTGCATCAAGAAACCGGAGTTTCGCGGGACACTGCCCAGAATGAGAAGGTTCGAGCCTGGCAGGTGGAGAAGGCTCCGAATCTGGCCAGATGTTGGGCAGGGAGCTGCCCCTTGCTGTGGGGAGAGCAGCCTCCGCCCAGCACAGCCAAGGTGGTGCCTGGAGAAATGAAATCATTTCAAACTATTTCCCGATGAATCCAGATTCCCCAGTAATCTGGTTTGAGCCATCTGCAGTTGTGAGCCTGGTTATTTGTCGTCTGTCTGCTGCCGGGGAGCAGGGCTTTGTGCCTCGTCCCTGTGGTGTTCCCAGCACCTAGAACAGAGCCTGGCACACTATATTTGCTCAACAACTGAAGAAATGAGTGATCAGTACCGGCCCCTCTTCCGGCTCCAGAGCTGAATTCCCTGCCTCCTGTGCATCAACCTCAATCTGTCCGAAGCAGTCCTGGGCTCCCCTGCTCGGCTGTTGGCTCCTCCCGTGCAGGGCCTGGGGCCCAGTCTGCTGCCCCTTCTTGCTCACACCCATCCTGGCTGTGCAGTGCTGTTCCTCCCCCTGGAATGTGGGTGTGTGAGAGAAGTGACCTCTTCTGGGTGGCTGGTATGTACCAGCACTTCTCATGGTTGGTGATCTTGGGACCCAGCAGAGCTGGGGTCTTCTCTCTTCTGCTTTTCCTGTGACATTTCCTCCTCGCTGCCCTGCTTTTGGGGGTGGCAGGGGCAGGATGACTGTCCAGGGCGGAGGAGAGATGCCAAAGGGACTGGAGGGATTTTTAGTGGCGTCCACAGCCCCTGGTTCCTCTGTCCCCCCCCCCCCCCCCCCCCCCCGTGGTCACAGCTGCCCCACCTTGACCCCTCCCACAGGTGGGGGCAAGGCCACAGCCCCAACCTCCCACTTCAAAAAAAGGGAGGGAGGGGCGCCTGGGTGGCTCAGTCGTTTAGCGTCTGCCTTCGGCTCAGGTCATGGTCCCAGGGTCCTGGGATCGAGCCCCGCATCGGGCTCCCTGCTCAGCGGGAAGCCTGCTTCTCCCTCTCACACTCTCCCTGCTTGTGTTCCCTCTCTCACTGTCTCTCTCTGTCAAATAAATAAATAAAATCTTAAAAAAAAAAAAAAAAAGGAAGAGGGAAGGAAAGAACCTTGGGCCTTTCCCAAGGAAAGAACTCCTGCAGGTTCATGTCTGGAGGCTCCAGCCCGGCAGCCTCCCCCCTGGCACAGAGCCTTCTTTTGTTCTGAGGAGGATGATGGGGGGATCCTGGGCCTCTGGAAATGGGAAGGAGAGACCTGGGCACTTGCTGCCCTAGGTCTCTACACTTGTCTTCTGGGGAGGACCTTCGTCTTCCTCCTCCTTCAGGACCCTCCTGCCACGACGTGCTCAGCCCTCCCTCCATCCCAAACCACGCTGACCTCCTGAGCCCTGCCAGGGGAGTGGGCAGAAGGGCAGTGGGAGGGAGACTCAGCCAACAGCTGAGCAGGCCACCTTTGGGGGCAGTGCCTCTGGACAGGCTAGTGGGACCCACAACTATGCCAGCTCTGGGGAACAAAAGTGGCCTGCGAGGGACAAAAGTGGCCACGAGCCAGATTCCCATGCACTGAGGAGCGAGGGGAGGCCGCAGTCCGGGTCTTCTCAGGATGCGAGGCCGCCCAGGCTATGATTCAGAGCTCAGGCCTGAGGTTCTGACTGCTTGTTCGGTGACCTGGGGTGAGTCACTTCCTGTCATGGGTTGAATTGTGTCCCCCCTCAAAAGATGTGCTGATGTCCTAATCCCCAGTACCTCAGAACGTGATCCTATTTGGAAAAAGAGTTGTTGCAGATGCAATTCAAGGTGAGGTCACACTGGAGTACCGTCCCCACAGAAGAGCAGGGACATCTGGGGAGAGTGCCGGGTGACAGTGGGAGCACAGACTGGGATCACGCAGCTTCGAGCCGGGGACTGCTGGCAACACCAGAAGAATGGGAAAGCCACGGAACAATTCTCCCACAGACTTTGAGAGAGTGTGACCCTGCCAGCACCTTGGTTTTGGACGTCTAGCGTCTAGAACTGGGAGCGAACAAATTTCTGTTGTTTTAAGCCAGTCTGTGGTAATCTGTGATGAGAGCCCCAGGAAACGAACACCCTTCGTCCTCTCTCAACCTCAGGCTCTCAATCTGTGAAATGGGACGCCAACAGCCACCTGGCAGGGAGAATTAAAGAGCACCTGTCAGGCCTCCTGCGAAGGGCTGGCAGGGGTTATCACACCATTGCTCTCGATCAGCTCTGGGTGACCGTCCAGGAATGGATAAGATGCTATTTCCCTGCACGGATATTTGACGGCAGCAAGGGCCTGATCCCGCGGGGCAGCAAGGGAGATGTGGGAGCCCAGAGAACAAGGGAGAAGGGGATACAGGGCAGCAGTGGGGGTGGGGCTCCCCAGGCCGTGTGTGGCCTGACGCTCAGAGGGTGTCTGCGTAGGGGGCTCCTTCCTCTTGGATTGCTGTGTCCTTCAGCTTGTCAGCTTTGCTTGCTGCTGTGACCTTTCCCTTCCTCTGGGCTGACCGTGACTTTAAGAGGGAGAGGGTGCGGGCACCTGGGTGGCTCAGTTGGTTAAGCGACTGCCTTCGGCTCAGGTCATGATCCTGGAGTCCCGGGATCGAGTCCCGCATCGGGCTCCCTGCTCGGCGGGGAGTCTGCTTCTCCCTCTGACCCTCCTCCCTCTCATTCTGTCTCAGATAAATAAATAAAATCTTTAAAAAAAAAAAAAGAGGGAGAGGGTGCTGAGGCAGGGGCTCCCCCCTACAGATTGAATGGGTCTCTGAGAATGGGGGGAGTCCTGGAACCTGCATCTAGGGCTCTCAGAGGTTGGCGAGACCCCTGGCCTCCTGGCTCACTTTTCACCCAATATTCTGGGCAGGAGCACAGAGCATGGATGCATCCAGTCTCCCCCTCTGCCCCCCACTTTCAGAACACATCCCACAGTCTCTCTGGGCTCCATCCCTTCCCACCACACTTTCCTGTCAGCCGCTTCTGAAGTGCTTGGGAGGGGAAGGGGGTCATCCCCACCACTCTCCCCTCCTCCAGGCCAGACCACCTTCTCCAGTGTGGCCACTCCCCCTACCTTGGCCACTGGGATCCTTTGGCAGGGGGGCTCTGCTTTTCTGTTTCAATCAGAGACCCCCAACTTCTTTTCTTTTCATTTAATGAGAAAAGTTGGAGCGTTCAAAGGAATTTTGCTAAAATTTCCAGGAAAACAGAAAGAGAAAATACAAAAACGCAGGTGCACCTGAGTTTATAGAGCATGCTGCAGTGTTCATTACAACACTCCAGGATGGGCACCCCTGTGGGCGGCTGGGGGCTGGGCGGCTCACCCCTCAGGCTGAACCGGATGAACTCGCCATTCTGTCCATCGAAAGGGTCAGGTACATTCAGAAAAGACCTGTAACAGTTTTATTTAAAAATGTCGATATTAGGGGCGCCCGGGTAGCTCAGTGGGTTAAGCCTCTGCCTTTGGCTCAGGTCATGATCTCGGGGGCCTGCGATCAGGCTCCCTGCTCAGCGGAGAGTCTGCTTCTCCCTCTGCCTCTCCATCCCCCTGTTTCTGCTCCCTCTCTCTCAAATAAATAAATAAAATCTTTTAAAAAAATAATAAAAACATCGATATTTACAACATGCTAGAAATCATGTCTTTTTTTTTTACCATTTAAACATGATGGAAACCTTTAGAGAAGGAGGGTGTTGAGGCAAAATTCTTCTAAGTTGAAAAGATGCAAAATTTTGCATCCCACTGCTCAACCTCTTGATGGAAAGGATGCAAACCCTTTCGCAGGTCTGCCTGTCCCCCCTCCCTTTCCGTGCCTATTGTCTTTCCCGTGGTCTCTCTCCTAGGCTTCCCTTCCCTTTTCTCAGTCATGCTATCTTTTGTGTTTCTTTGAAACTTGCTAATTGAACACCCTCAGTTTCGACTGTAATATTCACATTTCTCCTCCTCTTACATGATAGATCCTCCCTGATCAATAATTTTTATTCTTATTGCTTCCAAATCTTTTTGTTACCACGAGATGATCATTTTAGAAAACACTATCTCTCTGACGAAGAGACATCTACTGGAGTCATGTGGTTCCCTTCAGTGTTCCTTCTGTTTATTTTCTTTTGTTACGATAAACCAAAATTAGATTTAATAAATTATATTTAAAATATTCAATCAGATCCCTTTATAGCAATCCTTCTATCAATTTATCTCTCTAAACCTCTTAACCGCATCAACACAAAAAGAGGTTTCTGGAAATGGTGGTTATTCATTAATTACAGCTATTTCTGATAGGGAGATTTATTCTTATTTTGTTGTGCTTTTTCCTTTTTCCTTTGTGCTTCCCTGACTCGCTTGAATTCTCTAAAACCAGCAGGTAGTCTTTATACAAATGCAAAACATGAAGAGCATAAAAGAAAAGTAGGGACACCAGGAAGAAAATTACAATGATACAAAGTCTGTGGCTGTAGTATTTCACCCAATAAATTTTAAAGTCAAAAGTTGGTTGGATATAGGTAATTTCATGTGGTTCAATGTATTACAATGACTTTTATCATGTTTGAGGCAAGTGTTAACAGACCCATTTTACAAGGAAGGCCACTGAGGCTCAGAGAAGTTGAGTGGCATGCCCAAGACCCCACTAGAAACTAGAGGAGCAGGGATGAAAGACAGTCCTGCTGGCTATGGAGGGCCACGCCCTTGACCGCAGCCCAGCCTTGCCTCCCAAGTCCACGGGTGCCTCCCGAATATGCTGACCTGCCAGGGTTTGCCCAGCGTTCAACACAAAGGAGGAAGGCTCTTCTTGAAGGGGTGGAGGGTTTGCCTCCCCCTACAAGAAGGGACGCCTGGCTGTGCTGGGGAGGGGCAGGAGCAGCTGAGATGACACCTGGGGGTGGGGGGGTCTGGGAATTGCAGAAAAGCAGCCGGCAGAGACCAGGGGCCAGGAAGACTTGGAGCGTGGAGGAAGAGGAGAACTCAAGGCCGAGGATGCCTGCCACCAAGGTCCTTCCAGCAGCCATCTTGCATCCCCAGGGCCCCTGAGGTCTGGAAGGCCCTGTCAGGGGGCCTTAGCCACTCTCCCCTTTCTGAGTCTAGCTGCCAGGTGACGGCTCGGAGGGGAGCGTGCAAACACCAGGGACCCTCCACACCCAGGCCCCCTTGCACGGAGCCCCAGGCCCCATCCCTGGGGTTCAGCAGAAGCTGCCAGCCAGGGACCAGAGGCTGGGGAGGGGGGAAGGGGCCTGTGGAGGGGGGGAGCCAATAAATCTCCTGAGGAAATTATGGAGGTAAGGCGTAAACAAGGCGCTTTGCCTGCTGCAGCCACCCCCTCTCCTGCACACACACGCACGCACACACACACACACACACACGCTAAAGCGCGGCCCATCTGCAGGGTAATGGCTTTGCGACAGCAGGACCCGTCCCTTCCCCAGATCAGGAACCTGCAAAGAGCTACCACCTGGGTTCTAAGAAAAGGCCTCCGAATGCCTGTATCAGGGTGAGGATACTGGGGGCTAATCTCCTGTCCCCCTTTAGCCAGCTGGCCTTGGTGGGGGCAGCAAAGCCCCAGGAAAGAAAGTGGGGCAAGCTGAATCTTCCAGGCTGCTTGGGACCCTGAGGTATGGTGATGTGGGGGGGTGGGCTGGCCCTCGGGGTCCCTCATGTCCCACCCCAGGGCTCAGCCCAGCCTGCGGTCTGACGCAGGGGTGTTGGTGAATCATGCCTACCAGCCCGACAATAAAGCCAGGGCTCCATGACTCTGGTGGCAGCAGAGCATCCTGCCCACCTGCGGGCACACCCAGATTGCATTTGCTGAAATAAATTGCTGGAGAAAATAAATCCTGCACACATGATTAATGGGAGGCAGGGAGGCAGGCAGCCGCCGCCAAGAGCCGCTGGGGAACAGAGTGACAGCCAGGCACAAAGCCAGCGCTGCCGTGGGGCCTCAGAGCAGGGGCTCTGGTGGCTGCACAGTCACGGGGGTCATTGTAGCCCCGGCATTGCCCCCGAACAGGGGGTCTGAGCCTGCAGGAGGACGAGGCCCCCAGGGGCTCAGGCCAGGCCCCGGCATGGCTCTCTGTCATTGCAGGTGGTGTGGAGGGGGCTGATCCTGAGCTTGGAGCTACCCTGACTTCGGTCTGACTGCTCCTGGCCACTGGGGGTCCCCAGGGACCAGAGTAGGGAAAAGCAAAGCTAGGGTCTCCGGAGGAGGGACAAGGGCTGAGGAGAAGGAACTTCCCTACCGGCCAGTTGGGAGTTCTGGAGCAAATCACTTCCTGTCTGGGCCTCAGTCTCCTGGCCTGCTCAATGGACCTAGTACCTGTGCCTCCAGGGGGCCGTCCCAGCCAACAGAGGGGTATGCAGCATCTCTGATGGGCCCACATTGTGCTGGGGACTGGGGTACAGTCTCTGCCTGCAGGGAGCTTAGAGGCAAACATTGAAAATCATCATCATCATAATGACATAATATGGAAGTCATTTCTTAAGATTTTTTATTTATTTGAAAGAGAGAGAATGAGAAAGAGCACATGAGAGGGAGGAGGGTCAGAGGGAGAAGCAGACTCCCCGCCGAGCAGGGAGCCCGATGCGGGACTCGATCCCGGGACTCCAGGATCATGACCTGAGCCGAAGGCAGTCGCTTAACCAACTGAGCCACCCAGGCGCCCAATATGGAAGGCATTTCAAATGAAAAGGGGGGGGGGAGGGGGAGGGCGGGGGTGGGGGGGGGGGGGGGGCGCGGATAGGGTTACAGTCTGGAGGTCAAGGTAGGCTTCCTGGAAGCACTGAACACAAGAGACTTTGTGGCACAAACGCAAAAATTTGACAGTACGTGCTGTTGGCGAAGCTGCTGGGAAACAGTCTTGTCCCTGCCTGGGGAGGGCCTGATGGCAGAAGCTCCAGGTAGGGCAGCAGGAAGTACCTGCTCAAACCCCTACCTGAATTACAAACGCTCTTATTTCATAACTAGCTCTTCGCCGAGGGCATTTTATCCCACAGATATGTACAAAAGCACATTTATGGAATGATGGATGTACACAGATGTTCACTGCATGGTTGTTAGTGAGAGCAAAAAAGTAACAACCCAGGGCGCCTGGGTGGCTCAGTCGGTTAAGCGTCTGCCTTCGGCTCAGGTCATGATCTCTGAGTCCTGGGATGGAGTCCTACGTGGGGGGGGGGGGTCCCTGCTCACCGGGGAGCCCGCTTCTTCCTCTGCCCCTCCCCCTGCTTGTGCATGCTCTCTCTCTCTGACAAATAAATAAATAAATCTTAAAAAAATAGTAACAACCCAGGTACTCATTGGAAAAGTGGCGCCACACAGTGGAATATTATGCAGCTATAAAAAGGGACAAGGAATCTATCGTTAGGGAAAGAATGTCAAGATAGATTTAGTGAGAACGATACCCAGAACAGTGTACACAGTATGCTTCCTTTTGTATAAGAAAGGAGGAAAATGAGAACATAGATTTTTATTTTCCTCAGAAGACCACACTAGAAATTGTAAAAGTAGCCGCCGGGGTTATGTGGGAGGAGACCAGGTGCATGGGGACAGCGTGGCAGGGAGGCTTTTTACTTCGTATTGCTTCGATTTTTGAAGCTACTGGATGTATTACCTACTGCAAAACATGTTTCAAATAGCATTTTAGGGACTTTGTTTCTTCCTGGAGGGCATCGCAGGACCTCGAGACGCCGGAGGAGGGAGCTAGTTGGTTTTCCTGGTTCGGGCCCGCCCTCAAGCTGGGACGGCCCGCGACGGAGTCAGTATGCGAGCGCTGGCCTGTTCTGAACGAACCAGGTTTGGCAACAGTTAGTTCGCACAACCAGCCTTCAGGGGATCTGAGGCTCAGCACGTGGGGCCCCACAGGCCGGGACTCTCGGCCCGGTGCTCGCAGGACGGCCCGGGACTCCGCGGGCGGGGCCTGGAGGAGTGACCCGAGCAGGGGACCGCGGACGGAGCGGGGCAGCACCGGGAAGTGTCTGGCGGGACACCCGGCCCCCCGATGGGGGTTCAGGAGACAGGGCGCACGGCTTTGCCAGGACCCGCGGGCTCCGGGGCGGCCCGGCCGGCTCTAAGCGGCGCGTTCCCCCCACCCCTGTCCGGGAGGAAGCCCCTCCTCCGGCCGGGATCCGGCCGGGCGCCCCCGGCTCAGGAGGGCCGAGCAGGTGCGGGGCGCCTCCTGGTGGCGCTCCGTGAGAGACGCAGGCCTCGAAGGACAGAGAAGCCCGGGACCAGGTTCCAGCACCCCAGGGAGGCGTGGGGGGCTAAGGAAAACCAAGGGGTCGCACAGCTGGGACAAGAGATTCGAACCCAGGCTTCAGGGAGAGATCTTGGGGCAACCGAAGGAAGATCTCCGTGACTGCGGCTGTCCCCAGTAGACCCCCAGCCGATGGGCCAGTGGGCTGTGGGAGCTGGTTTTGGAAGCACTGACCCGTAGCCACGCCACAGTCGGGTCACACACCCTGCTGGGGGTCACACAACAGAAAGGGTAGAGGCAGGATTTGAATCCAGGCAGGCAAGGTCTCCTGTCTGGGCCGGTACATGGCACACCTCTGAGGGTGCCAGGTGAGGCTGAACATGGTGACAGTGGGACAGGCTGCCCCATGGTCTCTCTGAGGTCCATCGCTGCCCCATTGTGCTCTCTCTCAGTCCCTCAGCTCTGAGTTCGGCTCTGGACCTGGCTCCATCTTCTCCTCCAGGGGTCCCCGACATCTCAAGCCCTGCGTCATTGGACCCACGCTGTGGGGAATGTGGGGTTTGACGAGGGAGGGTCTCCTCAAGCAGTGCTGGGGCTTGGAGCTGGAACCCTGGGGTCTGGTCCCCTCTCCCCCAAGAAGCAGGTTGCCCGGGGATGGGGTGCTGTCCATGTGGCCAGAGCCCCTGCCCCTCAGCTTGAGCCAGTTCCGACAGGGCCTCTATCCGCCCCCCATCTCCCACCAGTGCCTTCCCAGCCCAGGAGGCTCAGGGTCAAGTAGAAGGACCTTAAAGACTTGAAGCCATATGGCACCCTTGCCCCGTATGAGTCAGACATCTCACCTCTCTGTCCCCCCTCCCCAAATCCTTGTCTGTCTCTCTCTCCCTGCCCCCCTCTGTCCCTCAGTGAGTCTGGGTCTCTAGCACAGTCTCTAACACCCCAACCCCTGTCTCTCTGACTCCCTCCTCCTCCCCCGCCTCTTCTGTCTCCGCTGTATCTGTGTCTCTCGTTCTTTCTCTGTGTGCCCCCACCCCCACTTCCCAAATCCTCTCTGGAACCACCCCCAGCAGCCCCCAGGCTTCCCAGGGCTCCGTTCTCAGGAAGCCTCCTCCTCTCACCAAGCTCTCTTCCCAACAGCGTTGGGGGGGGTGCGGGTAGGAGCACATTCCTGCTCGTCCAGGCCTAATATCTTAATGCAAGGCCATTACTCACCCGGAGTCCACGCAGGGCAGGCCTCTCCCCTCCTCGTTTGTCATCCAGAGTGAAGCCTCTGCGTTGTTCCTTGGGGATCAGATTAAGGCACTGACAGTCAGGATGAACAAATTTAGCTGCTGGTGCCGCCTCCTCACTCCCTCCCACCCCAGCCTCCCGGGCAGGTCCCTGAACTTTGAGTAGGGGAGGTCTGGGGCTGACAGAGAGTCCTGTTTCTCGCTTCTGCTCCTCCTCAAAGTGCCTGGCAAGGGATAAGAGGGTAGTAGGAGCTTTTCTCCTGAGAAAGGAAGAGGAAAAAAAAGGCTTTTACCTGGATTCACTCCTGTAATCCTTACAACAACCCTGTGTGAAGTAGGTACAATTATTATCCCCATTTTACAGAGACTCAGAGATGCTAAGTGACCTGCCCAAAGCCACACAGCCAGTGAAGTCTGTCGTCATGGTGCTTTATATTTTTGTTAATGTTCTCAACACAGTGTCTGTGGGAGAGGGATTAATGTCATCCCCCTGTGACAGATGAGAAAACTGAGGTGTTTGTCCAGGTCTAGAGCACGTGGGCACAGCTCTGTTCCCCACCATGGTCCTGCCCTCCCTCCCTCTGGTCTCCCAGGGACAGGCTCAGCTCCGCACTGCTGTCTGCAGAGCAGGTCTGACTGTAGCCATTTGGGGGAAGCAAGAGTGGGAGGCTTCCTGGCCTGGCCTGTCTGCCCCTCAGTTCCATCTCTGGGACCCGATCCTCCACCAGGGCTCTGGGTTTGCAGGGGCAGCGTTGAGGAGAGAGTCACCAGTTGTTATCACACCTCTCTCTCTCAGGCCTCGTCATGAGCACCTTGCTGCCTGGAAGCCAGACCCCAGGGCTGAAAGCCAAGAGCTGTCTTCACGGGAGGGGCAGGGAAGGGGCTGTGGAGCCCACCTGGAACCTTCCCACTGCTGCCTGGACACCAACTCTTTCCACTTTCCACATCAGCCAAGTTCCCATAGTAACCACTGGCTTGTTGTCTCCTAGCAACTGAGTGGTCCTCAGAGGGGGAGGCAGAGCAGTGGAGAGTGGCTGACATTTGAGGCCAGAGAACTCAGGTTCACATTTGGG
Organism: Neomonachus schauinslandi; assembly: GCF_002201575.2. Classification (NCBI taxonomy): domain Eukaryota; kingdom Metazoa; phylum Chordata; class Mammalia; order Carnivora; family Phocidae; genus Neomonachus; species Neomonachus schauinslandi. The sequence continues at coordinate 185,619,643 of NC_058405.1, read as the reverse complement.
CTATGTGATGTCAGAGCTATGAGGTCTTTGGCAAGTCGCTTAACCTCTCTGAGCCTTTGCTTTCCCTTCTGTGAAATGGAGGTGATACTGCTCAAGGATGAAGCACTAGGGACAAAGCTGACAATCGGCGAAAACTGAAGGGTTATGCAAAGGTGTGGAATTAATGAGAGAGGGCCAGTGGGGCACTGTTGGGCCTGGGTGCGAGCGAGGGAGGTGAAGCCTGGGTCCTGGTGGGCCTGCGCCTCGGCATCATGAAGGACCCCAGCCTTGCCCGGCTGGCACCCCCACCCAGACTCCTCGGCCCTAGAGATCACCACGGGCCTCGGAGTGATGTCCCCAGGGACTCTTTGGGAGAAACCACACCCTGGTGATAGTTCAGCCTCGTCCCCTTATCAAACTACAAGGCGCTGGCTACCAGAATCTGGTATGTTCTATGCCCTTGACACCTATAGCTTCATTTTACCCCACGGGCTAGGTTCGTTTGTTATTGTGGGGTTTCAGCTGTGGAACTCGGGGCTCAGAGGGGTTACGTTCTCTGCTCACCTTGGGCTCAGGAGAGGCAGGGCTGGGACTGGAGCCCCGACTCTGAGAGCCAGATTCTTGACACCTCTTCCTTTGTGTCTCGCGTGTCCAGGAAGGAACTAGCGTGAGAGGGAGGGGTGACTAAGGAGGGAGGTGCGCGGAGAGGGAGGAAGGGAGACCCCGAGACAGGCCGGGGCACCTGAGGTCGGGGACACGGGGCCAGGGGACAGGATGGAAATCCCCCGGGCGCTTAACCGGCGCGGACAAATTGCCCGGCGGCTGCTCGTCCCGAGCCGCCCCCGAATGCTCTCGCGAGGGCGGGGTGAGGGGGGGCCGCCGCGCGGGGCTCGGGAATCAGCCGGGTTTCTCGGCACCCGCGGGCGGAGGCGAGGGTCGAAGGGAGGGGTCGAGCCCGAGAGGCGGGTGCGAGAAGAAGGGGAGCCTGCGGCCCGAGTGCCCTGGGCCGGGGGCGGCCTGCGGGAGGGAGAGACCCCTCTGCCCTGTGCCCAGAGGCCCGGGCCCCACCCAGCCTGTCAGCTCCGCCGGCTGGCGCCAGGCCCTCGGTCCCTGTCCTCGCGGGTTGGGGCAGAGGCCGAGCCGGACCTTGACCAATAGTGCCGGCGGAGCTCGAGATCCCCGCCGCAGGCTAGGTAGGCCCCCTCCCCCACGCCGCCCTCCAGGCTGAACCTTCCCCGCCGCCCCGCCCCCCTCCCCAGCTCAGCCCCCATCTGGGCCAGGGCCGAGGTCGCCGCGGCACCTCGGGCCGCTTGATTCAATTAACTAATTCCCGACAAGACAGATGTGCAATTCCCCTCCGCCTGCCGTTGGGCGGAGATGGAGCTCCCCGCGGGCGGGGGCGGGGCGATGACATCACGGCCCGCAGTTGACGTCATGGGCGCCCAGCCAGGAGTCCCGCAGCGACCTGGCCCTCCGCCGGCCTCTGCAGTGAGTGCTTGCTTGCGCGTGCGGTGCGCACACCTGTATCTCCATGCGCCACCTCTCTGGGGGACGCCCCGGGCCTCAGAGGTCTCCACCGGGTCCATGGTTTGGTCCAACTAGGCTGACTCCTAAGGGTGCGACGCCCTCCCACCCCGCCCTTCTCCTCTTTGCCCTCTGAATTTGCCACCCTCCCCTGGCCCTGTCCCCATGTCTCTTACCTTGGTGGAGCTTTCTGGTGAGTGCGTGCACAGTGAGGTCCACCCGTGTGCATGCACACCCAGGCATGCACACCCGAGTGCACACCGAGTCTACCTGGACACACAGAGCATGCTTCCAGGCAGGCACACAGTAGTACCCAAGTGCACACGCAGGGACATGGGGAGCCACACGTGCCCACACATGTGCCCACACATGCACGCCCTGCAGGCCCCCGAGTCCCTTAGCCCCTGGCCTCTGCCCCTACTCAGGCTCTTGGGCCTCCTGCGGGGGGTTGAGGAAGGGGCAGCAGAGGGGGAAGGGGGGCCTTGTCAAGGACACCAGCAAGGAAAGGGGAAAAAAAAATGAAGTGGAAGAAATAAAATCAAAAGGCTTTTAAGGCTGCTCTCCCCAAGTAGTTGATGTCTTGGCTGCGGTTGCCGGCAATGAAATATTGTGCTCTATGATCGCTTAATGCACAGAGCCCGGCAGCCCTCCCCCTGCTCAGAGGCAGTCCCCTCCCCTGCCCCTCCACTCCCCTCCAGTCCTGATCCTCCCTGGCAGATCTGCCTCCTTGTTCCCAAAGGGCCCAGAGTGTGTGGTGGAGGGGACAGCTGCTGCTCGCTTCCAGCCTGGCATTGACCCCAGGAGGGGCTCCAGAAGCCACAGCTGGTAGGGGACCCGAGTCCACCGCCTCGGCAGGAGGGGGAGCTCAGCTCTGGGCTGGGACCTCTGCCCATGCCTGGCGGTTGTGGTGCTCAGGGCTCTCCCTGCTGAGAGGCTGGGTCTGGGGGCCTTGGAGCTGAGGCACCCTCAGCCAGGAGGGGAAGGTCTTAGGATCCATGTGTGTCTCAAAGGGATCTTTAGCAGCCTGGAGAGGCTGAGACTCTTGGAGACTCTGTTTGTGTGTGTGTGTGTGTGTGTGTGTGTGTGTGTGTGTGTGTGTTGGGGGTGGGTGGTTGGGGAGTGGAAAGGTGTCCTGGCCTAAATATCAGCATTTAGCTAAAAACTGATCTCAGTCATGGTTAAAAGGCCTGGCTTTCAGCCTCAGCTCACATTCAGCTCCATCACTTCCTGGCTCTGTGACCTTGGGCAAGCTCTGAGCCTGAGTTCCACACCGGGAAGGATGGAGGGAATCATACAGCTGGCCTCATAGGGTTATTGGAGGATTAAAAGAAAATATATGCAAAGTGCTTAGCATGGGGCCTGCGCAGGGGTGGGAGGGGAGGAGGGCCATAGCGGGGCTAATTACATAACTGCCCACTGGCTCCACCCCACTGGCCCAGGACATGGAGGGGCCCGGCTGGGAGCAGCCTCAGCAGTCCCTTCCCCTGCCCAAGCTCTCTCCTCCCCGACCCTCGCTTCCACACCCCACCCCGCCCCCAGGCAACTGTTCACTCCCAGCGCCTTTCTGTCAGGGCTGCCAAATTGGCCAAATCTCCGTAATGCTAAAAAATTGGCCCATTAGCCGGCAGGGAACATTGACAGGAGGGGGAGCAGTGTGCATTGCTGCCACAGATATGCCCAGGGGCCGGAGGGAGGGGTCTGCAGGGCTCCCCAGGCAAACCAGCAGCAATACCCAGGGAGCGGTCTGTTGCCAGGTGTGTGTGTGTGTGTGTGCGCGCGCGCGCGCGTCTGGGGCCCCACTCTATGCCAGACATACTGCGGGGGGCTTGCACGCCATCGCTTCATATAAACACCCCACAACGGCACTGAGAGCTGGGCCCTGTCATTATTCCCAGGTGACAGATGAGGAAGATGAGGCTCAGAGACAAAAGGGCTGGAGCAAGGTTGCTCAGGAGAGGACTTAGCCCCGGTCTGAAATTCCACTGGCCTCCATGCAGACCCCTTCCCAGGTGTCCCAGTGACCCCCAAATACCCCAGGAGCCTTGCTCCTGAAGTGTCTGCCCTCTGTCCCACCTCCTGGTTCTGCCTCCTGGGGGTGTCCCACTGTGCTGGGCTAGCTGGCCAGGAAGCTGATCCTGTCGGGGATCAGCTACACCCAGCTGCTCCATGGTGGAGAGAAATGAGGTGTGTGGAGGAGGTCACCAGATGCCTGGAGAGGATGGGGGAGGGAGGCTCAGGGCTTCTGGCTGGCCCCTACCCTCCCTGCTGGGGGTGCTTAGACAGGGGCTGCCCACCTGAGTCAATGACCAGGCTCTTCCCTGACCTCCTTGTTCAGGATCTCAGATAGCCTCATTGTTCCCATTCTCAGGTAAGAGAACTGAGGCTTGAGGAGGCCCAGTGACCCGTTCACAGCTGGGAAATGGTGGCTCTGGTTTTTAATCCAGATCAGTCTGACACGAGAGCCTGAGGTTTTAATCCTATTGCTCTAGTGATGGGGAGCGACCTCACTGGTGTCGTGTCCTATTAGGGGACAGTTTTTTTTTTTTTAAAGATTTTATTTATTTATTTGACAGAGAGAGACACAGCGAGAGAGGGAACACAAGCAGGGGGAGTGGGAGAGGGAGAAGCAGGCTCCCCGCAGAGCAGGGAGCCCGATGTGGGACTCGATCCCAGGACCCTGGGATCATGACCTGAGCTGAAGGCAGTCGCCTAACCAACTGAGCCACCCAGGCGCCCTAGGGGACAGTTTTAATCCTGAAAATGTTTTCATTCATTCTTTCATCCCTTAAATGTTAATTAAGCACCTCCTAATGCCCGCACTGTGCACTGAGGACACAAGATAAGTAAGACCCATCCCTAGCCAGGCCCTGGTTGCTCCATGCAGTAGAGATCAGCCCTGCCTCACTCCGCAGACCCCTAACCTGGGCCTCTGCCTACCCTCCCCGCCCCCTGCATCTACTGGCATATAGATATATCACTGCGCTGAGCTACGTGGACATGGGGGTCTCCATGCCTGCCCTTGAGAAGCTGAGACATCTGCTAATGGGTCTTGGGGTCCCTCTGGTCCTTCCTCTGTGGTCCCCAACGCCCCATCCCGCACTCCCAACAGACCTCAGGCAGGGTGGCAGGTACCTGATGATGCTGATGGTGGTGCTGATGGTGCTCAGGGGGTGGACATGGGGGTGATGAAAAGGATGGGGTGATGCAAGTCCAGGCCCAAATGAAGGGAAAGAACAGTCCGAGAGAAAGGGGGTGCATGCAGAGAGGTGCTGCTCAGTGACCTTTCACCTGCCCCACCCAGTGAGGCCCGGCTGCTGCTGGCCCATTTCCCCAGCCAGCTCAGGGGAAGGCAGAGGCCTTGCTCCTTTCCAGCCGGGGTCTGGCCATGGCCCCTTGGCCCTGTCAGCACCTGGTGCATGTGCACTGCTCCCAACAGACAGGGTGACCCCAAGCTCTCCTGGCCCAGGAGACCGGTCAGCAGGGGACCACGGGGTCCAGAGCGGCAGGCATAGTACTGGAGCATGGGCTGTGGGCAAGTGTCCCAAGGCTGTGGCCCTTCCCTCAGGGCTCTGCGGAGGGCGGAGGCAGAGCGTGGAACAAGGCAGGCTCTGCAGGAAGGGACGGGTATGTGGGCTGGCGTCGGCAGGCTGACACAGTGTTTCTGAGTTTGGGGTCAGACTCCTTCAAATCCAGGTCCACCGCGGACAGGCTGGGGGGCTCCCTGTTTCTTGATCTTTCGGAGTCTCAGCTTCATCACTGTCCCGACACATGGAGGATAATGCTATCTACTTGGTCGTCGTGGTTTTTGCAACAATTCTGCAAGTTGGAGGCTCAGCAAAATGCCTGGCATGGAGGAGGCACTCTGGAGACGTTGCTGACTTCACGCTTACGGCCTTTGCTGGCTCCTGCGGGCTGCGCAGATCCTGGCCAGCAGCAGCCCCCAGGTGCTCACGGCTGGACAAGGGGCTGGGCTGGGGACTCCCGCCACTGGGCCTCTTGGCAGGCGGGCTGGGCTGGCAGGCTGGGCTCCGATGGCCCATCTCCCTGTCCCTTCCCTGTGTGAGGCGGCCCAGCCCTCCACTGCCCCCACCTCCTGGCCTCCCCCTGCGCCCTCTCCACGGGCTGGTGAGGGCTCTGACGTGTGAAATAAAAAGGGATTTTAATTACCTCTCAGCAAAACAGCAATTAGAGAGAATCACAGCCCAACAGCAGTCCCCTCCTCCACTGCCCCCGCCAGATCTTTCTCCCCTTTTTCTCCAGCCCCCACCCCGGCTCTGAGGCTGGATGGAATGGGATGTCCTCTGATTCAGCTCAGGACCCCTGTGCCCCAGGTCTGGGGATGGGGAGCCAAAGGACATGAGTTGGTCTGTGCTAGGGACAGGGCAGAGTGGGGGCAAAGGGCTGAATGGCTGGGGGCTGGTCACTAGGGTGGGGCCTCCCTGTACATCTGTACCTTGGGGACAGCCAGTACCCATATCTTTGGGGTCCGCATGTAGCCCGGTACATGCCCATCACTGCACGCGTGCATGCGTGTGTGTGTGTGTGTGTGTGTGGCCCGGGCGTGTGACCGCTCGTGTGTGCACGCAAGCGTGTCAGCACTCCGGGGCAGTGCAGCCCACAGGATGAGCCCTCTGCGCTGGGGAAGCAGGCACAGTTTTCAACAGGCTTTTAAAATAATTGCCTGTGACCCTGGGCTGCAGCTCTCTGTCCACAGGCCACCCCTGGCCCAGGCCCCCGCTGCCTGGGGTCCCTTCTTGGTCCATCTGCATGGCCTGCAGCACCTGGGCTGCATTTGGGGAGGGGACGGGGAGGGCGGGGGGAGGTGTGCCCACAGGTGGCCTGAGGCTGGGGGCCGCGATGCTGGGTGGCTGATTGAAGAGGTAATTGCAGACAGCAGGCCCTAGCTAATGCATGTTATGATTAAGCCCCATTACGGAGGGAGGCCGCTCAAGCATGGGGGCGGGGGTGGGGGGGGCAGGGAGGCTGATTCTCCGGGGGGGCCTGCGCCGAGGCTGACTGATAGCCTTTCTCATGGGGTGGGGGGAGCAGGCTGCCACTTCGGCCTCTGCGGTCCCCTCCCCCTCCAGAGCTGTCGCCAACGGGAGCCTGCCCAGCCGAGAGGGGAGAGCCAGAGTTTAGAGGTGGGAGAGGCGCTCCCCCAGGATACACACTCAGCCCTGGGCAAAGGTCTGAAAGCCCCCATTCTGTGCTCTAAGGGGCCCAACCTGCTCGGGTGAGCAGCAATTTCCTGGCCATTAATCTTGGGGTTCCTGTGGCTGTCAGGGGCCCCCTGGCAACCATAAGTCTCAGTGCCAAGGGATATGTCATTGGGTCACAGAAGCCAGAATGGCTGTAATTAGGTGGCTGACATCAGAGACCCCAGCCCCACCCCATTTCATTGGGTGCCATAGGTGCCAATCAGACGCCCCTCCTGCCCATTGGCTGAGGATGGGCCAGGCCAGAGCCCCCTGATTCCAGCGCAATGTGGGCCCTGGAAGTGGGCTTACCTGTCCATGGGCCTCAGAACCTTTCATTTCACAGAAACCCAGAGAAGTTATATGCTTTCCCAAGAACGCACAGTAAGGGCTGGATCAGACCCCGAATTACCCTAGTAACCTAGCTTGGCCACTTACCAGCTGTGTGACTTTGTGAGTGTCATTAACTTCTCAGGGCCTCAGTTTTTGCCTCTGAAAAATGGGGGTAATAGTAGCATCTACTCCTAGAATTGTTGTGAGGATTTAAATGAGACAAATGAGCACTTAAAGCCCAAGATCTTTTCCAGAAGTCAGCTACTGGTCTTTTTTAGCATGGCCTTTGCTCTTTGACCTGTTTCCTTTGTGGTAGGCAGAATTCTAAGAGGTCCCCCAAGATTTCTGGCCCCTGGTGTACACACACACACTCTCCCCATTTTTGTTCAATCAAACACAAATCTGGAGTGCCGTTATGAAGGGATTTGGTAGTTGTAATTAAGATTCTGAATTAGCTGAACTTAGGATAGGAAGCTTTATTAGACCTAATTACTTGGGCCCTTTAAAGGCAGTTTCTCTGGCTGGTCGATGAGAGGAAGATAGATTCAAAGCATGACACGGATTCAGTGCCAAGGAGATTGTCCACTGACGACTCTGGAGCTGGAAGGGCCACCAGGCAAGGGGTGCAGGTGACTTCCAGTTGCTGAGAGCAGCCCCTGCTTGACAGCCAGCCAAGAACGGACACCTTGATTCTGCACCGAAGGAATTGGATTCCGGCCCAACCAGTGAGCTTGGGAGAGAAGCCTGAGCCCCAGGGAGAGAGCCCAGCCCCCACCCACCCTGACTTCAGCCCCATGAGGTCCTCAGCAGAGACCCCAGCCCTGTGCAGCCTGGACTTCTGACCCACAGAAGCTGAGATCATAAATGTGCTGTTTTAAGTTCCTATATGTGTGGAAATTTGTTACACGGCAGTAGAAAACTAATAACCCTCTTTGGTAGTTCTGAGGGAAGGTGGGGGGACATCCTGCCTCGAGGGGAGCTCGGCGCTGGGCTGAGGGCAGCCCCAGGCGAGGCCAGCACTCTCAGACGTGTGGATGGACACGGCTGCTGGCACCTCTGGGCAGGGGGGGAGGAAGGCAGAGATTGGCAGCCAGGCTTCCTGCTCAGGGGGCTAGTGCAGGGCTGGGGCCCCTGGTATTCTGCTGGCTGTCCTCAAATCTGACCTGTCATCTGCAGGATGTCTGTGGGGGCCCCTCGCCATCTGCCGCCTCAGCCCACACCCCTGGGTGGCTGGCCATAGGTGAGGTGGACATGGATGATCCCGGTGACACACAGGTGTTCAATGGGAACTCTGATTCTGGCACTCTTGTCCTCTATGGCACGGTCCCTCTTCAGGAGTCTCTGACAGTGCCCCCCTCCAAAACACACGGTCTAGAGGGAGGTCCCCCCAGGGCCAGGGCCCTATGCCTGGCCCCCTGAGGCCCTCTGTCTCCTCCCTGCCACAGCCCTGCTCTCCTATAAGGGACAATTAGTGGCTTCGGCTTTAATTAGCTAACGATCCCCTTCAGCTCCAATCACTTGAAATGATGATGGAGTGCAGGGGGGAGGGGACCTTGGGCCCAGTGACCCTGTGAGGCAAGGAAGAGGCCCTTCAGGTCCCGCTGGTTTCTCTGGGCTCTGCCCATCCCAAGCCCGCCCCCCTTCTTGCAGTGCCAGGCAATGGGCCCTAGGGATCCTGACAGGAACTGCGGGTCCACCTTCCTATATCCCCACAAACACCCCTGGCTTTATTTGCATCTTGTAGTAGGAGCTGAGCTCCCCGTCATGGCCGGTCCATCAGACAGTAAACCCAAGGGGCCTGGTTGTCAGAACTGGAGACCTACAGCCCTCAGCCTCTCTACTGTCTCCCTGCCCACCGCCACTACCCTGTTTGACTGCCAATCTGGCCTCCACCCCCAACTGCACTGCGGTCAAGGCCTTGACACTCAGGCTGGGCAAGGGCAGGGTGATGGGAAAATCTGGGGCCCCCACAGAGCTAAAGAAGAGAGACCAGGAGAATGCCAAGTCACCAGATAATGTCAGGTGGGGACAAATGCTGTACAAGATGTACCCAGGGCAACAGACAGAAAACAACTGGGTGCTTCAGACGAGGAGATCCAGAAAGAGCCCTTGGAGGTGGGGACATCGGGAAGGGAGGCCAAGGCCTGGCTGCAGGCCCTGAGATTCCTCCTGAGGTCTCTGCCAAAGCCACCTTGGCACGTGCCCGGTCCCGTGGGATCAGCACCTCCCACCCGACACAGTTCCTGGGCTGAGATCACAGCTGGGCCCCTGGCTGTCTCACCCTCACCTGGGTTCCGCGTGCCCTGCCTGTCCCCTACAGAGCTGTCCCTTCATCCCCGGGCCCGTACTGTACGTGCCCCCAAGACGCTGAAGGCAGCAGACAGGTTTAAAGCTCAGCTTCAGGGCTCAGGAACTGGGTGAATGGGGGCAGCTTGCCTTCCTTCTCTGGGCTTCTTTTGCCTGCGTGTAAATTGGGGCCAATGCCAGGGGCCCCTCCTGGGGTTTCTAAGGCTCAGTGTGGTGCAGCAGGGAGAAGGCCGGCACAGAGCATGGCACTTAGGATGTGCTCCGCACGTTTTATTATGGGGTTCCACACGTTTTATTATGGGGTTCCACCCACAACTGTGGGAGGCCCATCCAGACGGGGGCAGGCGCCTGCTCTCTTTAGCTCCGTCCATGCACTGGGTTCCAGGCTGGGCACAGAGGGGCACAAATCTCTCCTGCAAGGGGAGGCCCTCAGGCAGACTCCCTCGGGTAGGGACCTGCCCAGCCAGGGGGACTTTGAGGACACCGCGGAAGCTGAGAGGGAACAAGAGAAGGACTGGAGGGCTGGGGATGAGGCTCTTGGGCTGAGGGGATGGCTAGAACAAAGGCACAGAGACAGGGGTCCTGTCCCCTTGAAGAGGAGGGACGTTTAGGGGAGCATGATCCAGGAGGCTGGAAGGGGGTCTGAGGCCAGACTGAGGAGGCCCCAGGAAGCCACGACGAGGGGTCACAGAGGGTGTGGGGCGGGAATGGGCAGGATGCAGCAGCACCCAGGTGAGCAAGCAGAAGGAAGGAAGACACCACCTTCCTCCAGCAAGGAAGGACGAACTAAGGGCCAGAACGGAGACAGGATGGATGGGAAGGAGATGAGGAAGTAAGAGACGCCGGACTGGGCCCTGATGCAGACAATGAGCAAGAGGTGGGAAGGTAGAGGTGAGCTGGGTGTGCAGCGCAGTGAGCCTCTGGGGTTGGCAGGGGCGGTCCGAGGGCCTGGGAGCCACCAGCCAGGTACAGCCTCCGGGGGATGGAGAGCATCTGGAACCAGGGAAGGCTGGGCAGGGTGGGCCGGGAGGGAGGGGGGAGAGGCAGGGAGGACGTCTGTGCGGGAAATGCTGCTGTGGGCCCATGGGTACAGGGCACTAAGCCACACATCTTGGGGCACCTGGGTGGCTCAGTTCATTAAGCATCTGTCTTCGGCTCAGGTCATCATCTCAGGGTCCTGGGATTGAGCCCCGCATCAGGCTCCTTGCTCAGCGGGGAGTCTGCTTCTCCCTCTCCCCCTCCCCCCTGCTCATTCTCTCTCTCTATCAAATAAAGGGATAAAATGTTAAAAAAAAAATAAACCACACATCTTGTGATGTCCCATTGATTTAAAAAAATTGAGTGATGTCTGCCTGGGCCTGGAGGCTCCCGCTGAAGTGCTCATAGAGCTTATCTTTCCCGTGGGGAGGCCTGGGAGGGGAACACGTGTGAAGGAGGGCTTCACATTTGCCTTCCACCTACTTGTGTAATCGCAGTCTCCTAAAACAAGAATGTTTATATATTTCTTGTATGAAATAAAAAACTGAGGGGTGCCTGGGTGGCTCAGTCATTAAGCGTCTGCCTTCGGCTCAGGTCATGATCCCAGGGTCCTGGGATCTAGCCCCGCGTCGGGCTACCCTGCTCAGTGGGAAGCTTGCTTCTCCCTTTCCCACTCCCCCTGCTTGTGTTCCCTCTCTCACTGTGTCTCTCTCTCTCTCAAATAAATAAATAAAATCTTGAAATAAAAAACTGAGCCGGAGGTTGGTAGGTGACCTGAGAGGAGTCTGTGCGCAGCGGGATGGAAGCCTACCACACGGTAGGAGAATAGAAATGAGGGGACCATAGCAGGGGAGGAACGGCCCCCTCTGGTCATCTGATGGGTCCCGGGGCCAAGGAGAAGTGTGTGTAGGATCTGAGAGCCTGGGCAGGTTTGGGGGCGGGGGGCGCTGTGCCTGTTGTGAGGCTTGGTGGGGGGAGGAGGGATCCTGTGAGCTGACCACAGCTGTGTGAGATCTTTCCATTTCTACCAGCTGTGCCATCTGTGCTGGGCTCTGGGCTCCACAGCAGAGTAAGATGCAGGCAGTATGGTCGGGGCTCAGGGGGGCAGGCCCCCCGCCCATCAGGGCACCTGACCAGACAAGAGAGGCTGACATCCCAAGGAGGATGAGTGGCAATTGGCCAGTCTAAGAGGTGATGGGAGAAGGATGCTTCAGCAGCAGCAGAACAGCAAGTGCTAAGGCCCTGAGGTGCATGAGAGGCAGCGAAGTTCTGGGAAATGAAACTAGATCAGAGTGACCAGAAGAAGAGAGAGGTAGGAGGTGGGGAGACAGAGCAGGAAGGGCAGAGAAGGGTGGGAAGAGGTCGTTGCCTCATGGGCACACTAGGTGTGGGGGTTCTATCACGAGAGGTGAGGAGGGGTGCCAGGAGCCTGGGGCCAGTGGGGAGGCTGGGGCAGTGGTCCAGGTGGGAGCGAGCACACCATGGTGTTGGGAGCTAGCAGAGGAGCTCAGAGAGGGGTCTGCCCAGGGGAGGTTCTTGAGTCCAGCTCAGTGAGGGCCAGGCAGTTTGGAGAGGAGATGCACCACCCTCGAGGAGGCCCAAATATCTGAAGTAAGTGGGGTGCAGGGTCCAGCCCTCCCTAACCCCCTGCCTGGTCAGGTGCATAGGCCACTGGGAGCTCAGGCAGGAAAGATGGGCAGCTCCTCATACCACCTAGTCATGGCAACAGGGCAGGACGAAGGCATGGGCTGGGTGCTGGGGTATGTGGGCCTTTGGGGCCCCCCAGGCCTGCCGGGGGCACCCGGTTTTCCCACAAAAGTCTGCGTCAGCACCGCGGTGGCTGCTAGAGGCTCCGGCCTTCCCCCGCCCTCTCCCCACCACCCGGGCCACTTGGGAGAGTCATTTCATTTCTCAAATTAAAAATCCATTTTGTGCTGTGAATAATAGATGGGATGAGCACTGGGAGGCTGGGCAGAGGACAGGAAGCTGGTTGGGGGTGTTTTCCAGGACACAGAAAAGACTGCAGAACGGACTGTGGTGCGGAGTGGGAGCTGGTTGGGTAGGATGGAGCCTGGGGGGCATCCCAGCCTCCATCCCAGAGCACAGGCGGGATGAGGACCCCCTTCAGCCGCTGTGGGGCTCCTAGGCCTGCCTGCTGGAGTGGCAGGCAGACGGGGGCCCAGCCTGTCCCCACTTATGTGCAGGCCAGAGGGGTGCAGAAACGGTTCTCACCCTCAGATGCCTGGCTTCAGGTAGGCAGTCCCCTGCTTTGGAGGGAAGCATTTAGCACTTCCCTTGGTTAAAGCTCAATGGACACGTCATCATCGGTGTGAGAACTGTTGTCCCAGCGAGTGGGGCTGCTCTTTGCCCCTCCCCTGAACCCAGACCTGGTGACAGGGGGACGGGTAGGCTGGGATCTGGCCCGGGGTCAGGGAGGAGGCTGAGTTGAGGGTTTCGGTGGCCAACCCGCACCCCTCACCTCTGCTCCTGGCACCCCCTCAGGCCTTCTCTCTCCAAGGCAGCTCTGACGGATGCTCCCCCAACTCCTGCTTCCCCGGCCCTGGAGCTGGGCTTCCAGTTGCCTGGCTCAGGGCTTGGCTGGGTGCTGCTGAGTCCTGTCATTCTCTCGTTCTTCGGTTAGAGGGTCACCTTGACAATTGGGGGCGGGGTGGAGGAGCACTGGAACTGGATGCTTCAAAGAGAACATAGGGGCTGGAGGCCAGCCCCCTGGCGTCCTCCCCTACCTGTGCTCAGCTTCTCTTTCTGAGAAGGAAGGAGCAAAGGACCTGGTCACTCTTTATTGGCGGACTGTCTAGGGGGTCTGGGACTGAGTGCTCGTGGGCCCAATCCCCAGGCCCCTCTGGTCACCGTGCTCAGGACTGGGGTTGTCCTGGGAGCCTCTGGGGCTGGCTGTGGGGGGTGAGGTGCTGTACAGAGCAGGCAAGATGGAGTGAGGCAGGCAGGTAGGGCGGCCTGGCTGAGAGTGGGGGGGCAGAAGACCTGATCGATGACAGCTGGGAGCATGGGAGAGGGATGGCCAGGAGGGGGTCCGGCGGCTGACCTGGGAGGGAGGAGGGGCTGAGGGCTTGGGTCCCCCACCCCCTAGTGGCTGGGACAGCAGAGTCCCCAGGGAAGCATGTTTGCCTTTGTGCCTTTCTGTCGGAAGAGAGTCGGCTCCCTGAGACAATATCCATTTTTATATTTCTTGGAAATTTCACGGCATTCATTTCAGGGAAAATAAAAGCTGTCATTGCTGGAGAAATGATACCAATCAGGGCCTGAAAAGGCTGGAAAATTATCCTCCTGGAGACAGAACGTTGAGGGGAAAAAATGCAGATTAAAAGCACAAAGAGCCACTTTGCCACCGCCCTGCCCTCCCCTCCTCCCTTATGGAATCACCACATTTTACATAATTCCCCTTCTCCTCAGTGGAATTAATTGGACCCACGAAGAACGTGTGGGGCAGAGGAGGACCCTGAAATGGCTGGAGGTGGAGGCAGAGAGGATCCAGTGTGGTGGCGAACAGACCGGCAGGTGGATAGACACCTGAGGAGAGGCAGAATGGGGGCAGAGGTGGCCCCTAGGGGGCCAGGGGCCCAGTAGCCAGGCTGCCGAAAAGCCCCAGGGAGGGGACAGGGTGATGGGGCCTTTGAGCCCTTGCCTTGTGGTTTCTGTGAGCTGGGGCTCCATGGCAGTCTTGGGCTGTCTTATTGTCCAGGCCAGTCCGGCACGCTGGAACGGGCAGGCCTGGGAGCACTGGTGCCCTGTGGGGTCCCCTGCTGGGGACATGGGAAGCAGAGAGGGTGGGGAGGGCAAGACCAAGAGAGCAGAGACTCCAGAAACAGTAGCATTGGTCCCAGAAGCCCCAAGTTCCCTGTGGGGGTACAGTGGTGAGCCAAGCAGAAGTGGGTCCTGCCTCAGGGGCTGCGGATGTGGGAGGGAGGTCCCACATTCAAAGAGCAAGTTGTATGGGAAGAAGGTGGTGGGTGAATACGTTCAGAGACACCCATCCCCGCGCCCACCCCCTACCTAGCCGGTCCCCTCCACCAGTCCATATAGCAGGGGCCTGAGGCCTGCACTCCGTCTGAGGACTAGGGCTGCAGGGCAGGGCTGGCGGGGGGGCACCCTCCCTCCCTCCCTTCTGGTCCCCAGCGGGGAGGGCCTCTTGCATTACTCCTTAGTCCTTTTCTCTCTTCCTGGCCAGGGGCTTCCGGAGCAGTGGGGGCTGAGGCCAGCCGAGGTTTGGGGGAGGGGTGCAGTCTCGGCCCTGAGGCCCCCTTCCTGCAGTAGCCTCCGAAGCTCTTCCTCCACCAGGGTGAAGGCTGCCTGGCCAACCAAAACCCCAACGCCCTCGCGGGAGGGCTGGGTAGGGGCAGGGCTAAGGGGCGGGCAGGAAGCCCATTTACTGAAGGTTGCTCTGTGCCAGGCGCTGGGTAGGAGCGCACAGGCGCTATTTCATCACACCCCATGGCCTTGCTGGGAGTCAGCCCTGGGCGGTGCTCCAGTCCTGTGGGCTCGCCTGGGACAATCCACGCGCCTCCTCAGCTCCCGCTTGAGCCCTTTTCGGGCGGGCCTGGTAGGCGGCCCCGAGTGGGGGCACCGGATCAGAGGGGAACCCCTTCCCGGGAGTAGCAGGCGCCCTCACTCTGCCCGGGACGCAGTTGTACCTGGAATCCCCGAGCCCCGAGCCCGCGCAAGCCCCTCGGGAGCGAGTCCCGCAGCCGCCGTCCCCGCCCCCGAGCTGCCACCGAGCTGCCAGGTAGCCGGGATGAAGGGTGGAAGAAGGAGGGGGCGCGGGGGGCGGGCGGAGGAGGGTGGAGCCGCCCGCGCGCCCCCTCCCTCGGGGCCGGCGGGCGGCGCGGCGCGGCGGCAGAGAAGGCGTTGGGCGCACGGAGAGAGCTCCCGCCTGCCCGGCTCCGCTCCAGCTCTGGCTCCGGCCCGGGCTCGACCCGCTCAGTTCGCTCGGCCCGGGCGCGCACCTGCCGGGTAAGTGGCATCCGAGTCCGCTGCGGCCGCGGCCACCATCGCAGCCACATCCGCCGCCGCCGCCGCCGCTGCGCCGAGCCTCCGGGCTTTGTCTGCGTCCTCGCGGCTCCGGCTCCGGCTGCGGCTGCGACTCCCGGGCTCAGCTCTCGGGCTCCGCGTACTGCGCGGCGAGGCGCGGGAAGCTCCGCGCCCAGAGCATTGGGCGCACGGGGCCAGCTCGCTCCGCGCCGGGGGTGAAACTTCGCTCAAGTTTGGGTTCCGGGGAAAACCTGTTGAAGCCGGGAGCGGCCCACGGCGGGGACGGAGTCGGGGGGGTGGGGACGGAACCGGTTCCAGGTTCTTAGGGCCGTCGGGGGTTTCTCCCTGATTCCGGGCCGGTTGGAGAGCGCCTCTTGGGAAAGGGGCTGGTGGGCATTCTGGCCACTGAATAGAAGACGGGGCAGGGAGTGGCTCTACGGACATCCTCGAGGACAAAGTTTGGTTCTTTAGCCGCTTTCCTGAGCGTCTAATTCCAATGCGGCTTCTGGGTCGGCGTAGACTCGCCCTTGACCGCACCTCCTTTCTCCAGCCTCTGTCTTCCCCCTCCCCCACCTGGCCGTGGCTGTAGCAGGTCGCAGATGAGAAAGGCAATGGGAGGAGAAACAGTCTTTCATTGAGGGCCTACTATGTGCCAGGCCCCGTGCACGGTGCTCCCCTACTTTATATCAGGGCCCTCGCAAGTCTGCGGCAGGCATCTGTGTGCAGGGAGAGAGGAGGCCACTGTGCGTGCGGGAGCTGGCGGCCACTCTGAGCCTTCCCGGGCCTCATTCTCAGAGTGGCTGAGGGAGGCCAGGCCCTGGGCCCGCTCGCTGCTGGAGTCACGGGGTGGCCTCCGGCCTCTGGACCTAGGCCTACGCCCCTCCTCGTCGTGCTGGTGGGCCCCATCGGGCCCCTGTGCCTCTCTGAACCCGCGTCTACCCTTCCCGCAGCTGCGGCCCGGGAGCCATGCGGAAGCCCGCCAGGAGGCCGGCGGCCCGGCGCCTCCTGTAGCTGAGATCGCCCAGGGCTGCGCGGCGGTGCCCGTGGCAGCATGGAGACCCCATATTCGATGACGGCGCACTACGACGAGTTCCAGGAGGTCAAATACGTGAGCCGGTGCGGCACGGGAGGTGCGCGCGGGGCCTCGCTGCCCCCCGGCTTCCCGCTGGGCGCGGGGCGCAGCGCCACCGGGGCCCGGGCGGGGCTGCCGCGCTGGAACCGGCGCGAGGTGTGCCTGCTGTCGGGGCTGGTGTTCGCCGCCGGCCTCTGCGCCATCCTGGCCGCCATGCTGGCGCTCAAGTACTTGGGCCCGGGCGCCGCGGGCGGTGGCGCCTGCTCCGAGGGCTGCCCGGAGCGCAAGGCCTTCGCGCGCGCCGCCCGCTTCCTGGCAGCCAACCTGGACGCCAGCATAGACCCGTGCCAGGACTTCTACTCCTTCGCGTGCGGTGGCTGGCTGCGGCGCCACGCCATCCCCGACGACAAGCTCACCTACGGCACCATCGCGGCCATCGGCGAGCAGAACGAGGAGCGCCTGCGGCGCCTGCTGGCGCGGCCCGGGGGTGGGCCGGGCGGTGCGGCCCAGCGCAAGGTGCGCGCCTTCTTCCGCTCGTGCCTCGACATGCGCGAGATCGAGCGGCTCGGGCCGCGGCCCATGCTCGAAGTCATCGAGGACTGCGGGGGCTGGGACCTGGGCGGCGCCGCCGAGCGCCCCGGGGCCGCGGCGCTCTGGGACCTCAACCGGCTGCTGTACAAGGCCCAGGGCGTGTACAGCGCCGCCGCGCTCTTCTCGCTCACCGTCAGCCTGGACGACAGGAACTCCTCGCGCTACGTCATCCGCGTGAGTGCGTCCCCCTCCCCAGTTACCCCGTCGGGGGCCCGGGGGTGGGGCTGGGGCGTCACGGCCCCCGCACGCGCGGTCCCCGCGCAAGGCGACCGGTGCAGAAGGGGAGGGGAAGGGAGGGGAGGGGAGCGCGCACCAGCATAGCGCGGGAGGAGGGCGCAAGTAATTTCCCTCGAGTAATTGCGGTGTTTAGTGGAGCCGCGGGAGCCGCAATTTCCCAGTCCTGTGGCAGGCTGTGAGCGCACGGAACGAGGGGTGTGCCAGTGGGCTGGGGCGGGCCAGAATGCCAGGGGCCCCAACTCTCGGGGTGGGCCCCGCGAGTGCCCTTTATAGGTGGGGAAGGTGAAGGCTTATAGGAGGAAAGATGGGGGCATGGGCTCCCGCCTCCCCCCGGATCGCCAGGCTAGGCTGGTGAGGGGTGGGGGTTTCTACCAGCTTCTCTGGAGGGAGGGAGGGGTAGGGTCTTCCTGCTTCTGGGGCTTGTGACAGTGGATATCTGGCCCGTCCTCTGGTCAGTTTGCAGGAACCTGGCACGCTGACCTCTAATCTCTGACCTCTGACCCCATCCGTCTCCCCAGATTGACCAGGATGGGCTCACTCTGCCGGAGAGGACCCTGTACTTAGCTCAGGATGAGGAGAGTGAGAAGGTGCGGGGTCGTAGCGTGGGATATCGGGGAAGGCCTGCGGCTCCAGGAGGGATGGACTAGGGCCTGACACTGACCCCCACCCTTGAAATGTCCCCTCTCGGTGCAGATCCTGGCAGCATACCGGGTGTTCATGGAGCGCCTGCTCAGCCTGTTGGGAGTCGATGCTGTGGAGCAGAAGGCGCAGGAGATCCTGCAGCTCGAGCAGCGGCTGGCCAATGTGAGCCAGGGGCGGCCGCGGACTGAGGGGAGGGGACCGCCAGGCAGGGCTGGTCCTCCTCACTCACCTCTACCTCCAGATCACAGTGTCGGAGTACGATGACCTCCGGCGAGATGTCAGCTCCATGTACAACAAGGTGACGCTGGGGCAGCTGCAGAAGATCACCCCCCATGTGAGTGCAGCCCACCGTGACCGCGGCAGGGGGCACCGATCCTGGGGCTCCAGGGCCATCCCTTCCCCAGGGCCGTAGATGGGTTCCTGTGTCCTCCTGTGCCTCTCCCAGACTCCTTCCCTGTCCTCTGTGGTCCCTGCCACGCCCAGCCATACTGTCCCCCTCCCCATGACAGCTGCAGTGGAAGTGGCTGCTGGACCAGATCTTCCAGGAGGACTTCTCGGAGGATGAGGAGGTGGTGCTGTTGGCCACAGACTACATGCAGCAGGTGTCCCAGCTCATCCGCTCCACACCCCGCAGGTACCACTGCCAGCCACCCAGCCCCGCCCACCTGCCCCTCCGGGCCCCTCCCCTGCACCCCACACCCCCTGCTTGGTGAGCTTTGAATTCCCATTTTCACTCCTGTCCTGTAGCCACCCTGGGGAGGCAGGTGAAGAGCACTGGAACAGGAGTCCAGATCCCCAGACTCAGACGTGGCTCTCGCCTACTCCCTGGGACCCTGGGCAGGGCTTGTGCGCTGCCTGAGCTGCAGCTTGCTCATCCGGGGATAGTGAGGCTGAGTGAGTCCAGACTTCAGAAAGGGAAGGTGTGGTTGTAGCTCTGCTGCCCCATGGTTGCCGAGGGGAGAGCCTCCCTGGTCTCTGGCCTCCTTGGGGAGGAGCAGAGGCCTCTCAAGGCCGGCCTGAGGCAGACAGTCTCCTTGAGCAAGTTAGCATCTGGCCCTCCGTGGGGGGCGGGGGAGGGAGGCGGGCGGAGGTGTGTCCTGCTGTGTGGGGGCCCAGCCCTTTTCCCTGCTGGGGTTCCGGCCACTCCAGGTTCCGCCCCCACGGATCTGGGATGACCCTCAGTCCCGTGTGGGTGTGGGTCTAACCCCAGGCTGGGGGGTCTGTCGGGGGATGGAGTGGTACCCTTGGCTGGCACTGGCACGGGAGCCCGTCTGGACACGCAGCTGTCTCACCTGGTGCTCAGGATCCTGCACAACTACCTGGTGTGGCGTGTGGTGGTGGTCCTGAGTGAGCACCTGTCACCACCATTCCGAGAGGCGCTGCATGAGCTGGCCCGTGAGATGGAGGGCAGTGACAAGCCACAGGAGCTGGCCCGTGTCTGCTTGGGCCAGGCCAACCGCCACTTTGGCATGGCACTTGGAGCCCTCTTTGTACATGAACACTTCTCCGCTGCCAGCAAGGCCAAGGTCAGGCTGCCCTGGGCTTGGGGGTTGGGTGCGGGTGCTGGGCTGGGCATCGAGTCCTCCCATGGCCTCTGTCTGAGAATGGGGAGCCCCACACATCCCCTTGCAGACAGGGGCTTAGCCCTCTCTGGGGCTCCAGACTACTTCTCACCAGGCCACCTCCCCCAGGAAGCCTACCTGGTCTACCAGCCACAGGAGGGTTTCCCCCTCAGGCTCCTGCCCAGCTTTCTCTGCCATGCTCAGTAGGCGTGGCCTTGGGAATGCGTGATCATTGCGGGGGTGGTTTGCTTCCAGATTGTGAGCTTTTTGTTGGGGGTGCAGGACCTGGATCCCCACCTCCGAGGTCTCCCCTCGGTGCCCAGCACCAAACCTTAGGCCGAGGAACTGGTACTGAATTAGTGGTACCCCTCATGCCAGGTGCCGGGGAGGCACAGAGCCAAGGCCTCCGGGGTTGACCCCTGATCCCCGACCCCTGGCCCTGCAGGTACAGCAGCTCGTGGAAGACATCAAGTACATCTTGGGCCGGCGCCTGGAGGAGTTAGACTGGATGGATGCTGAGACCAAGGCAGCTGCTCGGGCCAAGGTGAAGTGGACCCTGTCCCTATTCGTAGGTTCCACAAACACTTATTGAGTGCCAACTGTGTGCCAGGCTGGGGTAACAGAAGAGGCAAGATGCCCCTTGTGGGGTTCACATCACCTGCTCTGGCCTCCCCTGTCCTTGAGCCCCACCTCTGGGCTGGCCCTAGAGCTTTCTCCCTTGGGGGGTGGGGGGTTCTTTCCCGAGGCCCTGGCCCACTCTGGCCACTGTCTCGCCCGCAGCTCCAGTACATGATGGTGATGGTGGGCTACCCGGACTTCCTGCTCAAACCCGAGGCTGTGGACAAGGAGTACGAGGTGGGTCATCCCCTGGCCCTACCCTGCCTGACCGGCTGGGCTTCGGTCCCTTGGTCAAGACCCCCAGGGAGGCCCACCCTCACCGAAGAGGAGGAGCCATGGCCCTCAGCTGTTGGCCCCCGGGAGGACATGGGGCCTGCACAACACCAGTCTGGCCAGACCCCTCGCCTGCCGTTGAGCACTGCCCATCCCCTGTGCAGTTTGAGGTCCATGAGAAGACCTATTTCAAGAACATCTTGAACAGCATCCGCTTCAGCATCCAGCTCTCAGTCAAGAAGATCCGGCAGGAGGTGGACAAGTCCACGTGGGTGCCTGGCCCAGAGCTGGGGGAGTCGGGGAGGGAGGTGCTGTGGGGAGAGGCTCCTTACCAAGGCCAGGAGGCTGCTGGGTCAGACCACCTCACAGCCATGCTGGTGCAGGTGTGGGGGGGGGGACACGGCGGGGGGGGGGGGGGGGGGTACTCAGCCTGGGGGGGGCGCAGGACATGGCTACAGGCTGGGCCACTCCTTAAGGAGGAGCCGGCTGGGAGGTGGGGGGGCCTCCCTAGCTGACCCCCACCTCCCTCCACAGGTGGCTGCTCCCACCGCAGGCCCTGAATGCCTACTATCTACCCAACAAGAACCAGATGGGTAAGGGGGCCTGTCCCGCAAGGGGCGGGGTGGAGCTGGGGCAGGTCTCCTGCTGACCCCGCCCTCTTTGTAGTGTTCCCTGCAGGCATTCTGCAGCCCACGCTCTATGACCCTGACTTTCCACAGTGAGTACCCAACCTGGCATGAGCCAGAGCCAGCTCTGCCGTCTTGTCTGCCGGGTGCATGAAAGCAGCTCAGAGTGTCCTGACCCGGGCTGGGCCCAGCAGTCATGGCAGCTACAGTTCCTGGGCCCCCATCGTCTTCAGCGTTGGTTATTTAGAAAAATGTGTAGGTTTGGTTTTTCTTTCTTTCTTTCTTTCTTTCTTTCTTTCTTTCTTTCTTTCTTTCTTTCTTT
>NC_058405.1:185575936-185598370 GCF_002201575.2 Neomonachus schauinslandi | reverse complement strand
TTTCTTTCTTTCTTTCTTTCTTTCTTTCTTTCTTTCTTTCTTTCTTTTCTTTTCTTTCTTTCTTTCTTCCTTTCTTCCTTCCTTCCTTCCGTCCTTCTGTCCTTCCTTCCTTCCTTTTCTTTCCTTTCTTTCTTTCTTTCTTTCTTTCTTTCTGTCTCTTTCTTTCTTTCTTTTATTATGTTTTCTTTTCTTTTCTTTCTTTCTTATGTCCTGAGTTCCCCCTTACCTGGTTTGAGGCTCCTTTAGGTGTTTCAAAAGTGGAGTGACCCTAGTGATGAGGAAACAGGCCAAATCCCACATGGGGTGCCTCAGTTTCCCTCATGTCTTCCTCCAACCCGCTCTCTTCCCTCATCCCAGCGCTGTTAGATGTGATTTCCTAAAAAGCAGCTGCAAAGGTATCATTGGTTCCTTTTACATATTGGAGGACCCTGAGGCATGAGTGCCTCAAGACCGTGAGGACTCCAGTATGGCCTCCCCGGGCCACTTTGGCCTGACAGGGGCCTTCCCGGGGCCTGGGCAGCAGCGTGCAGCTCCCAGAGGGCGGGTGAGGCTGGGGCCTGACGCTGCTGCCGTGGGCCCAGGTCTCTGAACTACGGGGGCATCGGCACCATCATTGGACATGAGCTGACCCACGGCTATGACGACTGGGGTGAGGCCCGCGGGTGGCCGCAGGGGGTGTTGGGGGAGGGGAAGGACAGGCGGTAGGGGGCAGGGTGGTGATGGGCTGATGAGACCCCACAGCCCTTCTGTTCCTGTGGGCCAGTGGGCGGGTGGCGGAGGGGGCCTTGGGGCTGAGAGTCGGTCCCAGCCTCTCTGCGCACGGCCCTCAGGGGGCCAGTATGACCGCTCGGGAAACCTGCTGCATTGGTGGACAGAGGCCTCATACAGCCGCTTCTTGCGCAAGGCGGAGTGCATCGTCCACCTGTACGACAATTTCACGGTCTACAACCAGCGGGTAAGACCCCCTGCTGCCCCTGAGGCCCGGCTGGGCGCAGACGAGGAGCGTGCACACCCACGTGCACACACATGTGCCCCGGTCCCTGTGCACGGGCCCGGGGTCTGCGTGCACACTCACTTGGGCGCATGAACAAGTTCACATGGATTCATGGGACATGGGGCGCAAAGGGGTCAGAGCCCCATCTAAACCCTCTGGGAAAGGGAAAGAGAAGGGGGGGCCGGGGCCCGGGGCGGCAAGGCCTGAGGAAGGCCAGTGGGCCGCAGACAGACCCTGGCCTCTTCCCTTCTCGGCAGGTGAACGGGAAGCACACGCTTGGTGAGAACATCGCGGACATGGGTGGCCTCAAGCTGGCCTATTATGTGAGCTGCCCCTGCCTGGTCCTCCCTTCGTGTGGGGGGAGGGTAGGGGCTGGTGAGGACTCAGCCAGGGACATAGGCACCCCTGCCTCCCCACCACATGGAGCTGTGGCCTGTGACTGGCACCGCGTCCCCTGGAAAAGGAGGGACTCCCAGGCTGCCTTCAGGGAGAGCACAGAGGGCTGCCTGGAGGGGGCGAGGGCTGTCTGGGGTCAGCCCTCCCAGGAAGGAGCACGGCTCAGGGAAGGTGGAAGGCCGGCATGGTGGGCGCTATGCAGAACAGGGGCCAGCGAGGGGCTGACTGGGTGGAGGGTGAGTCAATCTCCACAGTGGGGGCACCGCAGCTCCGCACTGTCACCCCCAGGCCTATCAGAAGTGGGTGCGGGAGCACGGCCCAGAGCACCCGCTGCACCGGCTCAAGTACACGCACAACCAGCTCTTCTTCATTGCCTTTGCCCAGGTGGGCCAGGTGGGGGCCGGGTGGGGGCCGGGTGGGAGGTGGGCAGGGCCGGGGACGTAGCTTTCAGCCTGTCTCTCACCAGCCAGCCCTCAGAGGCGATGGCCCGGTGGGTTTGGAGAAGGGATTAAGGCCTAGTGGGCTGGGGGGAGGGTTGGCAGGGTTTGCTCAGTGGACTCCTTGGCTTCATCTTCCCCTCTCCTCCCCTC
Source organism: Neomonachus schauinslandi (assembly GCF_002201575.2). Taxonomy (NCBI): domain Eukaryota; kingdom Metazoa; phylum Chordata; class Mammalia; order Carnivora; family Phocidae; genus Neomonachus; species Neomonachus schauinslandi. Next base: position 185,596,390 of record NC_058405.1, on the reverse strand, counting down.
CCCCACCGCGGGGCCCAGAACTGGTGCATCAAGCGGCGGTCACAGTCCATCTACCTGCAGGTGCTGACCGACAAGCACGCACCCGAGCACTACAGGTGTGCCTGCCCGCCTGCCCCGTGCCTCACCCCCTCCCTGTGTCTGGGGTGGGAGCAGGCAGGAAGGGGGAGGGGCCGCTGGGGGGTCGCGGCCGCCGGGACCTCCTCTAGATGGGTCTCTCCTCCTGCCCCAGGGTGCTGGGCAGTGTGTCCCAGTTCGAGGAGTTCGGCCGGGCCTTCCATTGCCCCAGGGACTCGCCCATGAACCCTGCCCACAAGTGCTCCGTGTGGTGAGCCTGGCCGTCCGCCCGCATGAATTGTCTCCCTGCCAGCTGCCGGGGCACGCATGCACCCGGCGCGGGTCTGCTCGGGGCGCCACCTGCCTTCTCGGCCCCTGCGGGACCTGGCCTTCCTGCCGTCCCTCACTTCAGGAGGGGCCTGGAGCAGGCATGAGGTTGGGCTCCAGGAGGGCCTGGGGCAGAGACGCCGGGGTCCCCAGCTCTGGCTCTGGGGAGCCAGACCCCCCCCCTCCGGCCAGGCCGGATTGTACAGGCCCCACCCGCACTGTGTTCTTGCTGCTGAGTCTGGTCAATAAAGTGCTGTACTATCACTTTGGCTTCTTCAGGGTCCCCAGAGCAGGTGGGGCTGCAGGGGCCCCTTTGTGGGGAGGCTCGGGCCCTTCACACAACGGGGACCCTGGACAAGACCTTGTCCCTTCCTGTCCCACCTCCCTGGCTCTTCTGTCTTTCCCCCCAACCTCCCGTTCCTCTCCCCGTAGTACTGCCTAGGCTCCTGTCTAGTTCTGGGGGTACCCCCAGACCAGGCTCGTGGGTGCCAGGACACTGAGCCAGTGGTCTGTACTCCCGCGCGATCCTGGGACTCGCTTCCCCCGCGGGAGCTTCTGCACTGTCCCTTAGCCTGTCACAAGCCCAGGCCTTGGCCTCAGCATGTCCGAGAGAGGGGAGCCGGGAGTTGGGGGGCCAGTCCATGCAACACGGAGTCATCCTCCAGTCTGAAGAGGAGGCTCCAGGGGTGAGAGAGAAAGGAGCGTCAGGGGCGGGTGGTGAGGCTCCAGGCTTGGCCCGTGGCGGGCGGGAAGAGGAAGGGCTGCCCCATTGTGAACAGGAGGGTGGGGGTGCGGGGAGGACATCTGTGGAGCAGCCCCACTGGTTATCTGAGGTGTCCACAGAGAGGCGGGAGCCAGTGGGCCTCCTGCCTTTCCTCCTCGGGTCTGTTTCTCTTACTTCAGGGACAGCCGCCCTGCCCGGTGTGGCCCGTCCCCATCTCCCACTGCGGTGGCGCATCTCTTGCCAGCCCAGCTCCTGTCAGGCTCAGGGAACGTCTGTCCCCATCTCAGCCTGGAGTGACATTTAAAAAGCTCCTGTATCTGAGCCTCGGGCACGCCAACCTTGGGCAGTGAGAGACAGAAAGCACACGCACGCCGCCGCGGATGGGGCCAGAGTAGAGGCAGGGAATCTTGTGGCCCCGGGGTGGGGCTCTACAGAGAAGAGGCAGGACCCTAGAAGGACCCCATGGGAACAGGCGAGTTCCCCAAGGGCCAGGGGCTCTCCTTCAGGAGACGGGAGGCCGCACTAACCAGGGCAGAGCTGCCCCGCAAGGGCGGAGGTGGGGCCCACAGGGACTGGGAGCCTGGTAGAGGTGCTGTGTTTACGGACTACCTTGGTTTCCCCTCAAAGCCCCTTTCCCTCTGTGCTGGGCACGTGTGTACTGGATCCGCCAGCCGCTGCCGTCCTACAACATGCCCCTGGCAGCTGGAGCAGGAGGACAGTTCTCTCCTTGCCGCCCACCCGGGTGGGGCCTGGTGTCTGGGACCCTCCACACCCCACGCCACACCCCAGCCATCCGACGGGGGATCCTGGCGGGAATCGGAATCCCCGGGCCCAGCCCTTCCGCCCCCAGTGCCCCAGGGGCTCTCCCAGTTTCCCAGCTGCACCCAAGACCCATCCCTCCTGTCTCCGGTCCGGCTCAGGGGAGGCCTGGGGTGGGCGGGGCCTGGGGATGCGCCACCAGCAGGCCCACCAGGGTCACTTCCGCTCTATCTCAGGAAGGGGTGTGGAAGCCCCGCGCTCCTGGGGATGGGTCCCTCCTCCTTCCCTCTGTGCCCAGCTGAGGGGGCCAGAGGGGCTTGGGCTTGGCGGGGATGGGCCCCTGGGAGAGGATGAGTCTCCTGGCCTGGAGGCTGGTTCAGTGGGAAGCCAGAGAGCCTGTGGGACTTGGCCACCAGCCGGGAGCCTGCTGCCCACGGTGCGTTCCAGCCAGGGGGCCCCCAACACGCCGGCAGGATGGTGGTCTGGCAGCCTGTGAAGCCACCGGACTCCTCAGCCCCACGGCTCGTCGCTGGGCTACGGCGGAGATGTCGCTGCGACCTGGGGCTTCCAGGCTTCTCACGCTTCTTTAGGGAAAACGGAGAGAGATCATCCAGTCAGAGGGACCTCAAGCCAGGGGCACCCCGAGCACAGAGTCCTGGTGCGTGGACAGGGCCCACGAAGTTCAGACACAGCCATATAACCCGGGGCCATGGTGTGGCCCAGCAGGGCACGCTTGTGACATCGTGTGTCACCCACTGGTTCCCAAACTGCTTTTCCAGACAGACCCTGGGAGCGTCACTGCAACCCAGCGAGATGGACAGAGTGGCGGAACAGCCCCTTCAACAGACAGGGCAACTGAGGGGAGTCACATGCCCTGACTAGGGTCACACTGCTGTGTTAGGTGACGGGCAGCTCCTGAGCCCCCGGTGGCCATCCTGCACGCGGCGTCAGCCCTCTCCGTGTCCTGTTCAGAAGCCACACGGCTGGTGCAGGTGCGGGCAGTTCGCGGTGTCGCCGGCCCCGTGCTAGCGGCCGCGCTGAGGCTTAGCGGACTGATTCTGCGGGAGTGCGGGAGCCCAGCCAGGTCCGCACGGCTGCCCGCTCGGCCTCAGTTTCCCTTGTGTTAAGTGAAGGCCACGAGTGCAGAGAAGGCGCTTCGGGTGGCAATGGGGCAGGTTGTATGGAGCTGGCCCCACCCATCCCCCGGGGCGGGGGGAGGGCTTCCTCTGCGCCGGCCCCCTAAGCGGTTAATAGGGAAAGAAAGGAGGACAGTTCTCAGCTGCGTTGAAGCTTCCAGGTGTCTCCCCCCGGGGCCCATGCGCAGAGCGCCCCCTGGTTCCTGCTGTGGCCCCGGTTCTGACATCCGTGGCTTTGAGACCTTGAGCCCAGGGGTCACTGCTGGGTGACCTGGGCAAGTGACTCCCCCTCTCTGGGTCCCAGGAGCATCATGGCCATGAGGGGTGGGCCTGCCTGCACATGGATGGGTTGCTGTGAGCCGACCCTGCCCCCCCAGCCCCCCAGGCCTGCACGTGGATGGGTTGCTGTGAGCCGACCCTGCCCCCCAGCCCCCCAGGCCTGCACATGGATGGGTTGCTGTGAGCCGACCCTGCCCCCGCAGGCCCCCCAGGCCTGCACGGCTGCTGCCTCAGTAGTGTCAGCCAGACTCCAAGGCCTCAGGGCCAGGGAGGCCGGGAGCACCCTCGTTCTGGGGCACCCACTCTGTACAGATCTGGGAAGGACTGGAAGCCAGCTGGAGAGGTGCGCCCAAGCTTCCCTGCCTAGGGTCTCAGAGGGAGTGTGGCAGCCCTGGGGTTTCTGTGGCACCCAGGAAGGGGCATGGGGTGCTTGGTGCCACTGAGCAGCCATAAGCCTCAGGCCTTTCTAACCAGCTCGGTGGAGCCGGATTCAAGTTTCTGCCGTCCCTGTGGCTGCTTCTGTGCTGACCCAGATGCCCAAGGCTCTGGGGAGCCCTGGGGGCCCCCGCTTGTGAGGTGCCCTAGATGTAATACTATTAAATGGCTTGAGCCCCCATTCTAAACATGTTGCGAAGCCCAGGGTCCTCCATATGCAGATACCTCTGGGGTGGGTTCTCAGGGGGCTCAGGTTTCTCCTCATGCCTCCTTTCCCACCGCTAGGTCCCCTCTGCTCCCCATTCCTTCTCCCCAAGGAGACCCACAGGAGACTGGGTGGAGTCACAGACTTTACTGAAGGTTTGGGGTGCCCGAGGGGCCCTTTCTGTGCCTCCTCTCCTCGCTCCCCTTCTGGATGCCTCCCCCTCTCCTAAGTGGGCCTGAGAAACCCACTTCCTCTGGTTTTGTTAAAAAGAGCCATTTCCCCTCCCCCCTGCAGGCTCCAGGCTGGCCAGAGGTGTCCCCTCAGGCCACCCAACAGCAGGACAGGGCAGGCGGCAGGGTGTGCCAGCCCAGCCGCCCCCCGCCCACCCCACAGCTTCTGTGGGAGCCTGGACTACTGGAATTTGCTCGGCTCGTCACTGAGCCAAGCCTGTCTGAGGAGAGCGCCTCCCCAGCAGCATCCGCTGGTCACCGGCTTTGTCTGCAAACTGCCGGGGATGGGGACTCCCAGGTCCCAAGGCCCCCCTCCCTTTGGGGGGTCCCTGCCCTGTGACTGCCCCGACCACAGGGGGCTCCCCCTTCCGCCCTCCCGGCCAGCCCGCGCAGGCCTGGCGGCGCCCAGAGGGCTGCGTGGGCCCAGCGTTCGCCCCTGAGGCCCAGGCCCCTCTGAGCGGCCCCGGCATGAGCTCATCAGGTCGGAGGCGAAGGAGGCGGCGCCCGCTGGGCCCAGGCAGTGGCTCAGGCTGATTCACCGGGCGGCAGGCAGCTCGGGTCCCCGAGCCACTGCCACATGGTGCCGTTAAGCCGCAGCTCGCCTTGTCTAGAGTTTGCATAAATAATAATAAAAAAAAACCCCTCCTGCCTTCCTGTGGGACCAGAACGTCTCAGGGACCGCTGACGGGATCTGCAGGGAGGGGCCTGCGCACTGCCATTTCTCTCTCACCTGAGGAGCCCTGGGCAGGGAGGGAGGGGAGCGCCACACTGGCTGCTAAGGGGACTTGCAAGGCTGCTGAGCAAAGGAAGGGCAAGGACAGGGCGCCCCGCGGGGCCTGGGGGGTCCCGGGTGAGGGTGGACGGTGGGTGGCCTCACCCTTTGGGCCTGGGGCAGGGGTGGGGCGGGGGGAGCAGCCGTTTCCTCCCTGAGGGGTGGCTAGGGGGCCTCACAGTTGGTCCCTGGGCCCTGCGCCCGGCACGTTGCCACAGCCTGGGCTTCCCCAGCGACAAGGTTACGCCAAGGGGACCCCCGGCTGCCTGCTGTCAGTGCTCTGGCCTGCTGTGGGCAACGCAGCAGTTGCTGAAGCTCTGTTCGGCTGGGGTAAGCAGGCCCTGGGCCCCTTTAGATCGGAGGGTGCCATTGAAAATACCGCGCAGCTTCCTGGAGGCCTGGGGCTTGGCGGTGGCAGCCTCACAGGGACAAGAGCCTGGCATGCAGATGCTCACCGGGGGGGAGACCTGTTTCTGGAAAGGAGAGGTGGGCGGCTCACAGCATCAGATGGGAATGTCAGCCTCAAGGTCAGGACAAGGGCACATCTGGCATCCTGTCTGGGGCCTCCTGAGAGACGGTGTGCCTGTTTGTCCCCAGCGTGACACATCCTGGAGCAGCTGCCTGAGCCACGTTGGGCTGGGTGCGGGGCACTCCAGGGGCGGGGGCCGTGGGCCGAGGGGGCTGGACCTGTGGCGTCCTCCGGGCCCCTGTCTGAGCCCTGCCAGTGGAGATGTACCCCCAGCCAACGGGAGCTGGTTAGCCCGAGTCCTGTCCGGGGTCCCCCATCTGCTTAAAGGGACACTGGGCCTTCCTGAGCGCCTGTCGTGTGCTGGGCGCTGCCATCCTTAATCCATCTGCGGCCTTGCCACGACCCTGAGCAGGACCGCCCTAACGCGGGAATCAGTATGTTCATATTTAACATCGAAGTCCCTGCTGGCCCCTGTACCCTGTCATCCGGGCACCCACCCCTGCCTTGGTTGCGGGTGTCCTAGGGGACGAGAATGAGGGTGTTCAGGGAGGGACACCCCCTCCATGAGGGGCATCCCCTTCCCGTTTGCTCACTGTTCGTTGTTCGTGATGTGTTAGAGTTTAGTGTGTCTGCCTAAACGGATTTATGGATAATGTGGTCTAGTTTTAAACAAACGAATCCTCCAAAAACAATCAAGCAGCTTCCAAAAGAGTCCTGTAAAGAAATTGCAAATAATGCAGATAATCCCCACGGGGTAAGCAAGCCCAGAAGTGGCAGCAACCACACGTCCCCCCTCCTGACACAGGCTCGTCGCCATTACCCATGGTGCAGACCTCATGAGAAATTAGCCCCCAATATACAAAATAAACAAAACCGAGCCAGGCTGCTGGGGCCTTGAGATGTTAGTCAACAGCAGCACGAAGAAATCCTCATGGACAGCGAGGCATTTAAAAACTAAGCTTTCAGAACATGGGGACAAACCCCCGCAATTCTTTTCCCAGCGATGTTTAAAGTTAGGTGCTTTTCAACTCAGTACTTTTTTGATATTTCCCTAAGCAATGATAAATATTTGGAAAGCTCTTTTGAAGTTTCTTGCATAATAGCATGAGACAAAAAACACCTACCACCAGGCAAACACTTAGTTTTGTTTTTTTTTTCTGCTGCAGTAAAAATGGCAGAAACAATGAACAGAAAATGATCTGCCGACAAACCGAAAGGCATTTCTTTGTCAGCAAATACTGTTGAAAGATGTAGAGAAAACACTACCACAGATTGGAAGGAAGTGTTAGTGCAAATTACCCAGTGTGGGAGGTTTGCTGCACGGTTTCCACACATCTCAGCTTAAGGTATCTGCTGGGTTCTGGTCCAATAATGAAATACACAAACCATGTTTGTGTGTGTGTGTGTGTGTGTGTGTGTGTGAATCAGGAAAGGAAAGATAAAGCAGAGAAGATATGTGCCCAACGGTGAATGCCTTGTTTAATAAGAACAATTGCAAACGGGGGGGAAAACAGTGTCAGGGTACTCCCTCCCCGCCCCGATGGAACAGCTACCGGGGAAGGATTTTTTAAAGGTTTCTGGATGAGGGAAAGATATAGAGATAGCAGCACCTCCAAAACTCATGCACTGGCCCATCCTGTCAAACCACTGAAGGAAAGAACCAGAAGCCAGAGGTCAAATGAAAGGCTACAGGAGCCCTCAGTGGTGTTAACTTTATAAAGTCAAGGTTGTTCTAGCAGAGTAGAATCTTTATGATACTTGGCAATAAGATTGGCTGTGACCAGGAAAACTTCCAGACCACACCGAACGAGTCATCTTTTTTTTAAAGATTTTATTTATTTATTTGACACACAGAGAGAAAGCACAAGTAGGCAGAGGCAGGCAGAGAGAGAGGCAGAAGCAGGCTCTCCACTGAGCAGGGAGCCCGATGCGGGACTCGATTCCGGGACTCCAGGATCATGACCCGAGCCGAAGGCAGTCGCTTAACCAACTGAGCCACCCAGGCGCCCCCCCTTTTTTTTTTTTAAAGATTTTATTTATTTATTAGAGAGAGAGAGCGCACGCACACAAGCAGGGGGAGTGGGAGAGGGAAAGGCAGGCTCCCCACTGAGCAGGGAGCTCGATGAGGCACCCGATCCCAGGACCCTGGGATTATGACTTGAGCTGAAGGCAGACGCTTAACCAGCTGAGCCACCCATGTGTCCCAGAACGAGTCATCTTTATGGCAAAGAATTGAAAAGGGCTGTCATGAATCCCCCTCCCTCTCTTTCCTCTGAGCTTGCCCTCCTTTTGAAGGCCAAGGTGCTGGCATTTCTTGAGGAGACAAGAGCTAACAGTTTTAGGCACCCAGGAAAATTATTGGAAAAATAGATTCACCTTCGCTGCATCTGCACCTCCCAGGTAAAGATGTTGAAACAAATGTTTGAAAATGTTTCCATGGACACACAATTTTGTGGCTAACAATGTGATTGACTCACAAAACCTACACATTTAAAAAAAAAAACTTGGAAGCAGAAACTATTTTTTAAAAATTTAGTTGTAATTTCCATGCCGTAAAATTCACTCATTTAAAGTGTACAATTCAGTGGTTTTTAGGATATTAAAAGTGGTGCAACCATTATCACTAACCCCAGAATAATCTTTTTTAAACCTGTAGAGTTTTACATTTTAAAAATTTCATTTGTTTTTTTAAGTAAACTCTACCCCCAACGTGGGTCTTGAACTTACATACTTACAACCCCCAAATCAAGAGTCGCATGCTCTACCCACTGAGTCAGCCAGGTGCCCCTAAACCTGTAGAGTTTTATTTATTTTTTTTTAAAGATTTCATTTATTTATTCGAGAGAGAGAGAGCACACATGAGAAGGGTGGAGGGGCAGAGGGAGAAGGAGAAGCAGAGTCCCTGCAACTCGGGGCTCCATCCCAGGACCCCGGGATCATGACCTGAGCTGAAGGCAGATGCTTAACGACTGAGCCACCCAGGCGCCCCAACCTGTGGAGTTTTAAAATGTAGTTTCCTTGGGCTTTGAACCCATTTATGAAACATAAACATGCAACACCTTCCCATTGGCTTGTAAGACCAAGTAATTGACAACAGGGAAGACAGAATTACAGCAGCTGGATTTTATTGAGTCCTTGCATGACTGGTGGATGGAATTTAAAAATGAGTATGATGCATGAGAGACCATGGACTCTGAGAAACAAACTGAGTGTTCTAGAGGGGAGGGGGGTGGGGGGATGGGTTAGCCTGGTGATGGGTATTAAAGAGGGCACGTATTGAATGGAGCACTGGGTGTTATACGCAAAGAATCATGGAACACGACATCAAAAACTAATGATGTAATGTATGGTGATTAACATAATAAAATAAAAATTAAAATGAGTATGATGGCTTAGCGAGCCTAGCTAATGATGCCCTTTTCCCATTCAGCTCCAATATTTTTATGACAGCTACTAAGGTCCAGAATTGAAATAAACTGCCCCAAGGGCCATGCCTTCAAATCAATGTTTTACAGTGCAAAATCAAGATTTTAGTAAATAAGAAATGTAACGACTCAGTATGGTGCCAGATGGTAACTGGACTTACTGTGGTGGCCATTTCTTATTGTACATATATATCGAATCACTGTGTTGGACACCTGAAACTAATACAATATTGTATGTCAATTATTCTTCAATTTTTAAAAAGATTTTAGTAAAGAAGCATAATCATATTAATATTTCTAGTGAGAGCAAAATGCTTTTTTTGCACCTTTGCAAATGTACAAATAAATTTGTAATTTTGTAAAATTTCTTTAAAAATATAGCTGATTTAACTTTCATAAATTCTTTTCAATGTTCCCCCAGGGTGGGTTAGATATGCAACAAGTGCAACTATATTGGAGTGGGTGCTCCAGAATATTTTTGGATGGAGGTCAGAAATGTTTGGAGTCTGCACCTCCCCTCTGGTTTCCCAGCTCCCACCCTATACCCCCTTCCCGAAAACAAAACAAAACAAAACTCTTATCCATAAAATAATCAGTGATATTTTCCAAGATTCAGGTCATGTTATGCCCCTGCTCAAAGCTTTCCAATCACACACCACACACTCTGGATAAAGTTCAAACTCCTCACCCACCTGCTCCCATCCTTATGTCTCAGGTTTTACCCCCTACCCTACCCCACCCCAACTCTCTGATCCAGCTATAGGCCTAGAATAGCACTTACTGATTGCTGCCTCAGGGCCTTTGCATGGCTGTTCCTCCTGCATTACTCAAGCCCTCACTTCCTTGTCTCTGCTCCACTGTCTTCTCCTCAGGCAGCCCCTCCCTGACCTCCTGATCTGAGTTATCCACCCCATCCCCTCACTCACAGACATCCTTCTGTGCTCCCATATACTAATGATTTTTCTTTCTAGAACATATCACTACTGTCTTTACACTGCATAACAGTTTATTTGATTATTGCTTTGTCTCTCTCAGTAGAATAGAGGCCCCGGGAGGAGAGGGACTCTCCTCTCTTCACAGATCTGTGCCCAGCACCCCGATGGTCTCCCGGAGGGGGCAAGGCTAGCTCTAGGGCTGCCTGCTCTGCATGCTCCTTGGGTCTCCCAGCCTGGAATGGGCACTGGGGGGTGAACACCAGTAGCTAAGTGACTTGGGACAAGTCTCTCCATTCCGTGTCAGCATCTCCCCTCTGTGTAATAGTACCGCTGGGCCCCAGGAGGTGCCCATGGCGGATGGTACAGCACCCCGGCCCCAGCAGCCTCCTCAGCCAGCAAGGTGGCTACAGGGCCGGTTGCGGGGGTGACAGGAAGCTACCCTTTTCCGGGCATCCTGACATGCCCGAGTCCTCGGGTCCCCAAGGTGCTGTGAAGACTGAGGCCAAGAGACGGGTGTGCTGCAGGGTCTGCGCGAGTCGTGGCCCTGTGGGGGATGCCTCTGGCATGGTGCCCGCCTGGTCCTCGGGCAGAGCCTGGGGGTCGGAGACCCCCGTCCTTACCCTGGCGCTGAGGTTGGGGGTGGGGAGTCGAGAACAGCCCATGGGGGGCCGTGGGTGCCCCGGAAAGCCGCCACCGCGGCCCGCGGGGCGCCCGGGACAGCCCGCGCCATCGGGGTGAAGGTCTGGGGAGGGGCCCGCGCTGGGGGCCCGGGGGCGGGGCCTGGGGCTGGAGGTGGGAGGTGGAGGGCGCGGGGGCGGGGGCGGCGGAGCCCGGGCGGCGATCCGGGCAGTCAGGGCGCGGCGCCCGCCAGCAACCCCAGCAGCAGCGCCCCGGCCAGCAGCGGCAGCGGCAGCGACGGCGGCGCAGCGGCCGGGCCGGGGAGCGCGGCGTCGGTGGGGGAGGCCGAGGGCTGCAGGCCGCAGTCGGTGTAGGGCTCGAGGCAGGCGGCGAAGGCCATGACGTGGGCCACGAAGGTCTGCTCCTGCACGCCGTGCACCAGGTGCGCCTGCGGGCCGCGCGCGAACACCGCCACGTCCTCGCCGCCGTGGGTCTCGGAGAGCAGGGGCGCTACGGCCTGCTGCTTGTATGCGGGGTCCGCTGGCAGGAGGGTGGGGCTTCAGGGCCAGCGGGGCGGGCGGCCTCCCCCTCCCGCGAGGCCCCCACCGCGCCCCCCAACCCCTCGGCCCCCCCCCCCCAGCCCCCCGACCGCCCCGCTGGCCCCCGGCGCTCACTGCTCTGGTTGTGGGTGACGTTGGGCCGGGAGTTCCCGGTGAGCGCGAAGCTGGCGCCGGGGCCGTTGCCGTAAAGGATGGAGGTGTAGGTCTTGTTGTCTCGGGCTATGCTGGGGGCCAGCCCTGCGGGGAGGAGGGCCCTGCTGCGCACACCGACCACAGCGAGGGGGGCCCCCTGCGTGCCCAGCCCAGGTTGCCTACGCGCTGGCCAAATCCTCACAAGCACCCGACGAGGCAGGGGCTACTACCCCATTTGACAGGCGAGGAAACTGAGACCCAGAGCCATTTCTGCCATATAATTTGGGAAACAGCACCTGCTACTGCAGATGGAGCTCCCTGCCTACCGAAAATGGAGCTCCCTCGCAGTGTGTAGCCACCAAAAGAGAAGACGTGAGAGTGGTCAGCGGTGACAAGGGTCAGGGTGTCCTTCTCGCTTGTGATCTGGCTGGCCTTGTCGATGGCAGAATCGAACATGACGGCCTCGGTCAGTGCCAGATAAGCCGTGCTGTCGTGATGACCGTGGTCGATGCGGCCTCCTGCAAGCAGGACGCGTGGAAAGTGGACAATGCCCAAACGCCCTGACCATTCCCACTCCTCTGCTGGGCAAGGGGCTGCCACTCACCCTCCACGAAGAGGTAGAAGCCACGGGGGTTCCTGCTCAGCACGCGCAGGGCCACCTCTGTCATCTCCATCAGGGACGGGTCCTGGGTCTGGTTTCGGTGGAACTCGTATTTGGTGTCTCCTGGCTCAAAGAGGCCTGTGGGAAAGGGGGCCGGTGGTGACTGGCTGGGGAGTGGGGAGGATCCGTGGCCTGAACATCTGTGTATCTGCTTGGCTTTCTGAGGACCGGGAGGCCAGGGCAGGAAAGAGGGGGGTCTGGGCTCATTACCCATGAGGTGTGTTACAGAGGGGTCCTGGGATGCTTCCATGAGCGCCTTGCGATTCCACACATACCGGGCACCCTGGGAGGGGTGGAACAGAGCCTCAGTCCATAGCCCTCTCATCCTTGTCCCTGCTGTACCCCTTGCACCTGCCAGCCCCCATCACCTGGTACTTGGCCTGCCACTCATGCACCAAGTTCCGCCCATCCAACCTGACTCCGTTTTGTTTGGCGTCACTTGGATACTCAGGGTCTGGAGTCCCCTTGGGGAACATGTACTTTCGGCCTCCGCCCAGGATCACCTGTAGCCAAAGGATTAGGCAGGTGGGCTTGGGGCTTGGCTGGCCCTTTGCTCTCTTCTCAGACAGCCTCCAGCTCCCCTGCCAGGTCTGTGGGTATGGTCTGGCCCCAGCTGTACCTTCTCCACCACCACCCCCCTTCCCCAGGCTCCTGGAGACCCTGCCAGCCCCCAGAGCTCAGGCTGTCAGCTGCCCGGGACTGTGGCCCCGGGCCGGCACCCCGCCCCCCTTGCCCTTCATGTCCCACATCAATGTCCATGTTGGAGATGAGCTGCTGGGCGATGTCCTGGCATCCCTCCTCCCGCGCCTTGGCAGGCATGTCGGCGTCTGAGTACCAGTTGCGGTTCACTACGTGTGCGTAGGAGCCTGCTGGCGAGGCATGCTGCACTCTCGTAGTGGTCACCACCCCCACGGACTTCCCTGCGGGTGGTAGAGGTCAGGGTGAGCCCCTGAGGCCTCTCATCCTGCCTCTGCCTGCAAAGCTGGCCCCAAGCCCACCTGCTTTCTTGGCCCGGTTCATCACGGAAGTGACCTCATTGCCACGCGTCGTGTTACACTGGTTCAAGCGGGCGGCTGCGCTCACGCCGATGGTCTGGTAGTTGGCCTTGACCCCGCACAGGTAGGCCGTGGCTGTGCCTGCGCTGTCTGGCACCTGTCTGTCCACGTTGTATGTCTGGGGACAGAGACATCCTCAGCTCCCCCCGGGACACCGTCAGGCACCCAAGATCCCGACCCAGGCCCCGGGGCCCACCCTCACTGCCCTGGTGCCCCTGACTCAGGCTCCAACCCTCCTGGGGTCTCCCCTCCTGCCGCCCTCCCGAGCCCCACCCCACCCCACCCCTCTGGTGGGGAGCACCCTGAGCCACCAGCCCTTACCTTGGACAGAGCCAGGTACGGAAAGTAGTCCATGGCCAGGGGTGTCTCAGGTCCCAGATGGTCATTAATTTGCCCCTTTAGGATCCGAGTGGCTGTCACTGTGGGCACCCCCATCCCTGAAGGAGCACACCTTGTCAGGCCTGAGTCCGCAAGGTCGGTCTGTGTCCACTGGCAGCCTTGGGTGCCAGGGCTGGGGGAGCCACAGGGCACGGCCAGGCCTTGCACACTCACCGTCCCCCAAGAAGAGAATGAGGTTCTTAGCAGTCGTCTGGATGGGCTGCAGCTTCTTCGCAGTGTCCAGGGCCTGGGCCGCCTGGCGGTTCCAGAAGGCTGGGTCCTCCTCCTCAACTGGCCGAGCGGAGAGGGGAGGCCAGGTCAGTCTCGGGGGAGTGCCCCCTGTGTGTGGGGCAGCTGGGAGGTGCCTCGTTACCTGGGATGACGCCAAGGGCCAGCCACGGCCTCAGGCCCAGCAGCAGCAGCAGCACGCAGGGCCCCTGCATGCCTGTCGGAGGGCGGGGGGGCGGCAAGGCCAGGACTCCGGGCAGGCTGGGGCCCCGGGGGCGCCAGAACGTCGGCACCAGCTGCCGTATGAGCCGCCGGGGCTTCGGTCCGGGCAGGACTTTGGCCCTGGGCTGTAAAAGGCTTGGGGTCCCTCCCCTTGCCCCCGGTGGCCACCTGGGCCCCGCCCCGCCCTATGACTTGAAGTCCTGTGGGCAGAAGGGAAGTGGCAGCGTGTGGCCGAGCAAGCCCCAGGGCAGGGGGCCTGGAGAGGGCAGGTCTGTCCAGCACACGATAATCCCAGCTGTCACCCCAAGGGAGCGCGGGGAATTGGGGGGCACGTCCCCTTTGGGGAAGGAGCATTTGCCGTGTCCCCGTAGGGGCCAGTCCCAATCCTTTGCTCACAGTCTGGTGGGAGAACCGTTACTCCTACGTTCAGCTCGTTTTTTCAGTGCTGAAAGCCAGCTTTGGGCAGGCTCCGTCTGGGTGGGACACACGCAGCCTGGGCCAGGGGCCTGGGTCTGGCTTCCTGATGCTCCGAGGCCCCGAGAGAGGGGGAAAGGAGGCATGTGGTGCCTGGTCCTTCTGACCGGGCTTGGTGTGGGCAGGTGGGGAAGGGGTTGGGCTCAGAGCGCGCCCAGGAGCCTGGACCCAGACTTCTTGTGCTGTGGAAAAGGGTGGGACTGGTGGTGACAGAGTGGAACCTTGTCTGTGTGTTTGAATACTGAGAGCCGGGCCGGCCTCGTGGGGTAGGTGTGCGCGTGTGTGCGCGTGTGTGAGTGCATGTGGGGCAGAGAGGGGTGGGACCCAGTGTGCATGAGCTTGATCTCTGCTCCCTTGGACATGCAGATAGAACCCAGGGTGAGTCTTTTCTCTCCAGGGGCCATGCATACCCGCAGGTGCAACGTCTGTTAGGGGGCTAAGAGGTTTCAGTAGCCAGGCTGGTTCACAAGCCTTCCTCCAATCCAGCCATCGCACTTTCTGGGTGTCTATCCAAAAGAATTCAAAGCAAGGTCTAGAAGAGATATTTGCACCCTCATGTTGATAGCAGCATTGTTCACAGTAGCCAAAAGGGCCAAGCAACTGAAGTGTCTGTCCATCACCAGGTGAATCTATAAACAAGATGCCGTCCATCCACGTAATGGAATATTATTCAGCCTTAAAAAGGGAGAGCATCCTGTCACACGGTACACCACGGATGAACCCTGAGGACATGATGCTAAGTGGCAGAAGCACAAACGCTGGGTGACTTTACTTAGACTAGGCATCTGAAGTTGTCAAATGCACAGAACTGGTTGCCAGGGGCCAGGAAGAGGGGGCCCTGGGTGGGGGTTGTTTGGTGAAACAGAGTTTCAGTTTGAAGATGGAAACGTTCTGGAGAGCTGCTGTGCAATGGTGTGAATACACTTACCTCTACGGAACCAGACAAATGGTTATGATGGTAACTTTTATGTGGTGCTTTTCACCACGATTTTTAAAATATTCAAAGAAGAAAAACCTTCCTCCCGGCTCCGCCCACCCCAGCGGACCATGTAGCTCCATTCTGCGCTCTGGCCTCCTCACCACCTGAGCCGTGTATTTGGTCCCCAAAACCAGGGCGACTGTCCTGGCCACCAGTGTCTCCCTGCCCAGCCCCCCTCTGCTCAAGCAGCTCGCCAAGCACACTGACCTGGCTGTCCTCTAAATCTGGGGAGAGGTATCGCCTTGGGAGGCATCCTTCCTGGCCCCTGAATTGTCCCCCATAGCTCCTTCTGTCCCCTGTATTGTCTTGCTGTGTTAGGGAAATTCTTGGCTAAAGGTCAGGGGAGACTAACTTCTGGGCACGTCCTTAATTAATTAATTGGTTTTATCAGGCTGTAGGTGAAAGGTTTGTTACTCCAAGATTAGTCTTCTTTCCAGTAAATTCCCCGTACCCTTTCTCAATTGGATTATTATTTTTTTTTTAGAGAGGGAGGGAGAGAGAGCAAGCAAGAGAGCTTCTTGTGCAAGTGGAGGGGGAGGGGCAGAGGGAGAGAGAGAATCTTAAGCAGGCTCCACCCCCAGTGCAGAGTCCAGCGGAGGGCTCCATCTCAGACCCTGAGATCATGACTTGAGCCAAAACTAAGAGTCAGACGCTTAACCGGCTAAGCCACCCGGGCGCTCCCCACCATACCTTTTTTCAATTGGAATTTTTGACATAACTTATAGACTCACATGCAGTTGAAGAAATAATACAGAGATCCCCTGTATGCTGCCCAATTTCCCCCAATGCTGCAATCCACAGATTTTCAGATTTCGATTCGGATTACTCCCCGCCTTCACATGTACTTCATTTGCGTGGGTGTGTAAGTTCTACACTATCTTGTCACGTGTGTGGGTTCATAAACACCACTGTGGTTGAGATACGGAACAGCTCCAACCCCACGGATAGGAACAGATGGCTTTATAACCGCCTCACCTCCCCCCACCCCTGCTCAGTCCCTAGCCCCTCTCCTGCATTTCTAAAATGTTGTCATTTCAAATAAGTTACATAAATGGAATCCTGCAATCTTTTGGGGTTGGTTTTTTTTCATCCAAACATGGATCATCCAAACGTGGATCAATCATTGATTGATTGTGGTGAAAAGCACCACATTCATCCAAACATGGATCAATCGTTGACTCCTTTGTATTACTGAGTGTCTTTCTGTGGGATGGTAGACCACAGTGTTTGACTAGTCCCATGTCCAAGTGCAGACATCTAGGTTGATTCCAGTTGGGGCGATTATGAATAAGGCTGCCGTGAATATTCATTCAGGTTTTTTGCGGGGGGTGGGGAACATGCATTTTCATTTCTCTGTAATAAATGCCAGGAGTGCAGCTGCTAGTGCTTCTTATGGTGACATGTAGTCATCAGTTGTGATCGGCCTTGGTTTCTTGTGAATTTTGTCGTGTGCCTGAGCGGGACTGGAGATCGAACATACATGACTTGTCACTGGCGGTAAACAAAGTCTGTTTGTCCACATTCGCAGCCTGCAGCCCTGACGCGGCTGCATGGGGCCACGGGGGCACTGTGCCCTGAGTCAGGCAGGCACCTTTGGGCCTGAGTCACCTGTGATGTATCTGGTTATAGTCCTTCCTCTGGGGCCCAGGATTCCAAGGCAGTGGGCAGCAAGCTCTTCCTGGTGTGGAGTAAGAGGTCATGCCTCTGGGGTTACTGTAGCCCAGGCCAGGGGCTGCCTGGCTCTGTGCAGCCTGCAGTCTGCTTGTCCTGGTCTGCCTGCTCCCTGGGAAGGAAGGGCTTGTCCTGTAGGGCCCCATCTGGAGCCCCAGCACCCTCCACCGTTGTCCTTGTTTACCCCCGAAGGCTGTCCACGCCGGGTCCCAGCCCCCAGCACAGGGTGCGTGTCGGCTCGGCCAGGGGCAGGGTGATGCGGAGCCCACCCCTGTAGCAGCTGCCACCCACCGACCCACGGAGGGATGGCCCCTTGCGCCTCCTGTCCTCCTGATCTCACGATGACACTCCCCGCCCCACCTTGGGAAACGTAGTGACAGCCCTGCTGGGGGGGGCAGGGGGAGGATGGCAGGAGCTGGGAACAACCCTGAGATCAGACGTGAGCCCAAAACAAGAGTCGGATGCTCAACCAATTACACCCCCCGGCACCCCCCTCCCTGCACTTCTGATGATATGTGTCCCCTCTCCAGCCAGGCAGTTCTGGGGCCAGGACAGGAGGCCCCCCACCTGCCTCTCCTCCTGGCCCAAGCAGGGGGCCATCAAGAAGGTCCCGGGGACTGCGCTCCTCAGCTCCTCATGGAAGTTAGCTGCATCATGGCCTGGGGACCGGATGGAGCCCTCAGCGGAGAGCAACAGGCAAGGCCAGGGTCACGGGCTCAATGACAGAGATCTTAGAGGTCACCGGAAAAGCACTGGCTGCAGGGGAGGGAGGAGCCCCTTGCCTCTATTTGCAGCTATGGTTTGGGCGTGTCCGTGTCCGTGGTCCCAGACGCAGTCCCAGAGACTGAGGCTCTGCCCTTCCCCCGGAGCCCATGGGCACTGACTGGAGAACAGCCCCAGGGAGGGTGGGGGGGGGGGTCCTTTGGAAGGAACCAGACACAGCACAGACCTCGGGGGCATCCACGGGGCCATGGAGGGGAAAAGTTTGCCGAGATACATTCTGGGGCCCAGCAGAGGTGAGTGCATCTAAGGCCAGAGCTCAAGTGCGTACTGGAGTACACCCGGGAACCCCAGGGGTTACACTGTACCAAGTCACTTGGGAATTCCCTCACGCTGGGAATTTGGACCTGCACAAGGGTCAGCACCAGCTCTGTGGGGTCAGAGAGAGGTTGTAAAGCCCAAAGGAAGACCCCAGAAGGCAATCTAATAGCGGAAGCCCATTACACCAGCCTTGGAAATTGAGGTTTGGGAGGAGGTATGGAGGCCTCCGATGCTCACAGGGCCCTTGCAGCTGCCCTCACCGAGCTGACCCTCAGCGAGGGTCCTGGAGGCAAAAACCAGAAGCTGGGCAGCTACTAGTTGGTTAGAGGAGACGATTTGATTCAGTGAAAATCTCTTGAGCACCGACCATATGTAAATCATCCTGGAGGCCTAGCAGTCAAATCAGACCCAACGGGCGAGGGGCTTCCTGTCTAGAAACGGGGGTGGGGTACGTAAACCGAATTATGTTCCTGGACACTGTCCCAGGGGAAGAATTGAGGTGACCAGAGTCAGACCCCCTTGGAGAGGGGCAGGAAATAATGCCGGGGTGGGCAGGACAGAAGCCTGGATGTAAGGCCCACCGACAGCTCGCAAAACTGGGGCCGGGCTGTGCTTCGGGGGGCTGGAGGGGGGCACGAAGGGGAGGTGCTGGTGGAGGGGGTGGTGTTGGGGGAGCGGGGAGCACAGGCAGGGGCAGGTGAGGAGTCACTGACAGAGGAAAGATGGCGAACACGGTGGAGGAGGGGCTCCGGGACATTGTGTGACTTTTTTTTTTTTTTTTTAAAGATTTTATTTATTTGAGAGAGAGAGAATGAGAGACAGCACGAGAGGGAAGAGGGCAGAGGGGGAAGCAGACTCCCTGCCGAGCAGGGAGCCCGATGCGGGACTCGATCCCGGGACTCCAGGATCATGACCTGAGCTGAAGGCAGTCGTTTAACCAACTGAGCCACCCAGGCGCCCACATTGTGTGACTTTCTGTACTTTGGCCCGAGGGATCCGCCCTCTCCTTGGTGCCCGCCCTCCCTGCTGGCTCCCTCCCTGCAATGACCCTCATAACAGCCACACCCCAAATCCCTCTTCTGTGGCTGCCACTTGTCTGCCAGCCACTCTCCAGTCTGCCTCCCCTGGCCCTGGCTTCTCCTCCTACTGGACAGTTTCTTCACGGAGGATGATAACAAAAAGGTGTTCAACGGATGCAGAATTAACCACATGACAGACCCCCAGGTTGGCAAAGACCAAAAAGCCCACCCATAGCATGTTGGGGCCTGGGCTCAGTCTCCACCACTTATAATGGGTGTCCTTCGGTACTTAACCTCTCCCAAGCCTTGATTTCCTCATCTGTGAAATGGGAAGAAGGACAGTACCGATGTCACAGGGCTGTGAGCGCAGGGCCGTGGGACAGACGCAGTTCTGGAGGGGGAGGGGGAAAGGCGAAACCCTAACTTCTGAAAAAAGGCAGGTCTTGAACATAATTAAAGCTAGCTGAAAAAAATAATAATAAAAAAATAAAAGCTGAGTGTTTGAAAGCCAATCGGCCAAGTGTTAGACAAAGTGGTTTATTCCTAGAAAGCAAGTATTTGTAATTAAGGTCTGTGTGGGCAAGGCTCCTCCTGGGCCATTCCACCCACCCGTGTGGGAGGGACATCCAGGCACTGCCCTTCCACGGGGGAACTTGGGTCACATATCTCCGGGGAGTGCAGAAGAGGGGACCGTCCACCAGCAGGGCTGGAAACACCACCATCCCCCCTTCCTCATACAGTTCCCGGGGGCTCAGCCTGCCCCAGGCTGGGGGTGCAACGGCAGCCGTGGCTCAAGGTCGTTCTCCTTAGGGTGATGCAGCATGACACCTCCACGGCCGACGGGGCGTTTGGCCGTGGATGTAGAAGGCGAGGGAACGAAAGCTTGCTCCTGGAACTGCATTCAGTACCTTAACTCTGATCTTTCTATCCCAAGAACCAGGAGGGCAGTCTTATTCCAACAGCAGCTTGGTTTGAAAATCTACGACGGTGAAATCTCCTCAAGGAGACATTCTGCTTCACGTCTGTCTTGCGCTTCCCCATCTGTTGCTTCTTCGGTATTTGGCTCAACGCTTTCCAGAACTGAGCAATGAACAATTTATGAACATTAAAGAACACAACACAATTCACGAAAGTGTTTGAGTAAAACAACTTTAAGTAAAATAAATTATTAAAATGGGACTCCACCCCCCCAAATTGCTTTCTATATATTAAAAAAAAGACAAAACACCAAACCATAAAGACTCATAAAAAGAGAAGGTTCAAAGAGATGATCTTGCAGAAGGCTTTAAGTATGTAACCTGACTCAGTTATGTGCAAATTCAAACTCATCATTCCAAGTACTTCATGTACCCTCCCCCCATCTCCAGAATCTTCTTTACTGTTGTGGAAGGCATCTTTCTCCTTCCATTCACCAGGACTCACGTCTTTCATCTACTTTATTTTTTTTCTTTCATCTACTTTAATACTCCTCTCACCTTCAACTGACCCTGAAATCTGTGATTGGGCCCATGAACTGGGCCTCTGTTTTCAGAGTCCAGCTGGGGTCTGAAGTTCAGCCCTCCTGCAGACTTGCATCACACTGGGGAGGCCCACGGCCTCACCTGTGGTTCTGCCCAACACCATCGCACAACCCCCCCCCCCCCCCCCCCCCCCCCCCCCCGCCCCC
>NC_058405.1:185567438-185575836 GCF_002201575.2 Neomonachus schauinslandi | reverse complement strand
CCCCCGGCTTCCTGGCTGGTTAGCTGCCCAGGGCCTAGTCCCTTGCCCTGGACTCCCTACCTTGGCTCAGACAGGGAGCCACCACAGCCCCCAGGGGCGTCCCCGCCCAGACTGCCACGTGAGTCTTTAAGTAGAAGGCCTTAGGCAGCATTTGAACTCACTGGGAGTATCAGGCCACCTGTCAGCAGGAATTTTATCTTACTTACTGGAATGATGGACTGTTTAATATCCCTTTTAAAAGCCTTTTAAAAGAACTGTAGATCCATTCCTGCTAAGAAAAAAAAAATATATATATTTTTTTGGTGGGGGGAGGTTGTTTGGGTTTTTATTCTTATCCAAGTTATACATGAATATAGTTTAAATTACCAAATTGCTCTGTGAGGTTTGTTCTGACAGAACAAAAACAGCAGTTCCCTGTCTCCCTCCCTGCCTTTTCCCATCTCTGAGGCAACCACTTTCCTCTCTTTTGGCTTTCTATGTTGATATTTACCACTGTTTCTAAATCACTTCTTCATTTTTCAATCGTAAGTTCTATCTATTGACACATTCTACTGATCTTCTCTTCTTGGTATCTATAATGGTTTGTATAACGAGCCAGCCCCAAACCACCTCACACATTTCTTGGATCACAAATCTGCAATCTGGGCAGGGCCTGGAGGGGACAGTGTGTGTCTGATCTATGGGGCTTCGGCGGGGGTGGCTGGATGGGACCTGGGGGGTCCGCTTCCAAGATGGCTCCGTCACGTGGCTGAGGAACTGGCTCCCTTCCACGAGGGCTTCTCCACAGAGTTGCTTGAGCATCCTCACAACATGGCAGCTGGATTCCAAGAGACAGGGAGTAGAGGCTGCCCGTTCCTTAAGGCCGGGGCCTCGAAACTGGCCCCAAGTCACTTCTGCCACATTTCTGCATGTTAGCAGCCATCGAGCCTGTCCAGATTTAAGGGGGAGGCACACAGACTCCGTTTGTCTTTATTTGTTTATTTAGCAGCTTCACTGAGGTATAATTGACAAATAGGAATTGTATATATCCAAGATGTACAACTAGATGTTTTGATATATGGATACATTGTGCAACGATCACCACCAGCAAGCTACTTAACATGTCTATCGCCTGAGAGCGATCATTTGCTTTCTGTGGTGAGCACACTGCAGATAGACCCGCTTAGCGGCTTTCAAGTCCACAACACAGAATTGTTAACTACACCACCATGCTGTACATGAGATCCCCCGAACTCGTTTATCTTACAACTGAAACTTTGTCCCCAACATCTCCCCATTCTTCCTCCCTGCCCTGGCCCTGGAAAGCAGCATTCTCCTCTGCTTTTATGCGTTTGATTCTTTTAGACTCCACACATAAGTGAGAACATGCGGTGTCTGGGCTGCAGTGGGCATCTGGTGCTGTGTCTCCCCGGGGGCCTAGCCTCTTCCTGGCACCTGCTCCCCAGCTTCTTGCCCATCCCTCCCAGCTGCCAGGGACCCCAGGAGCTACCATTCTGTACCATGACAGCTCTCTGATGGGCCAGGGCTGGGCAGCTGCCCCATTCTTTCCTGGGGTCTTCTCTAACTAGAGCTGGGAGAGGGTGTCAGTCTCTCTCCAGGAGGGTGGGCTGCAAGATACAGAAGGCAGACGCTTCCAGAAGGTCACCACGGAGGAAGTGATCTACACCAGGAGGAAATGAAGCAGAAACAGAGAAGGGGCACAGGCTCCCCACCCCCGCCCTGCCAGGTGACCTGGAGGCGTGGTGCCTCCCTGCCTCCCCCAAGGTGGGCTTTCCGGCCTCCTCTGGTAGTTCTGTCCAGCCTTCCTATCAGTTCCCTTCCTCCCAGAGCCACTTCGCACTGGGTTTCTGTCCCATGTAATCAAGACAGGAGTCCTCCTGAAGCCTCAGGACCCCTGTCTCTCTGGCTCCTCCTTCCCAGCCTCCTTGTACCAGCTCCTTCTCATCTTCCTGAGCCGATCTTCAGTCCTGAGCCTTCCCAGGCTTTTAATCCGGGCTGTGTGCTGAGGACACCTCACCCGAGCACCGCTCTCCCCTGCACCTCCGGGCCCAGCCTGGCATCCCCCAACCCCCAACTGCCTACCACCCCCTGCTGCTGCCACGCCCCACACCCTCCACTCCTGGTCCCTGCCTCTGTACCGAGCCCCCGGGTCTGTTCTCAGCGCGAAGCCTGGGGATGCTGGCTTGCACCCCTTATCTGTCCCCCCACCCCAACGGCGAGGAAAGCCCTCGCCGCCCCAGCTCGCTGGCGCTCCTGGCCCACCCGCACCCGCGCTCTGGCCTCCCGCCCCCTCCACTGCCCAGACAGCGCTGGGCTCGGGGCCCAGGCCTGCAAACGGCCACCAGGCTGCTCCCTGAGGCTCTGCCCCCATGGGACCCCCCCGTCCGGCTCCCCCTTCACGCCATCACCGCCGCCTGCTGTGCTAGTGACCCCACTCCCCCGCTGGACAGCAGCCCCGAGAACACGGGGCATCGCCGCCCTCCTGCTGAGGAAAGCAGTGAAGGCACGGGGGCGTATCACGGCCCAGCCCCGCACGGCCCTCGCATAGAGCGCAAACTCTCAGGCCCGCTCAGAGGGTCCACACGATCTCCCTTTCCAGCATCTTCTTGCGCGTCCTCTCAGCACTCTGATCCTAGCGACCTTGACCCTCACAGCTCGGCGTTAGACAAGTACCTTCGAGCCTCAGTTCCTTCACCCCCGTGGGGCCCACGCATCATCTTCTGGCCCCTGTCCCTTCGGAGCTGGGAATGCCCTCTCCAGCCTCGGAACTTTGCTGGAGCCTCGTCTCGTAGCGACGTTATTTGCATCTCCGGCTCCCTCCGCCATGGTGGTCCGAGGGGGCCCCTTGAGGAAGACAGAGCCTCACTCTGGGTCCTGGGCTTCTGCCAGTACTTGCATGCCGACGCCCTGGAGCAGCCGCAGGGATGAGTCTTCCTTTTTGATGAGGTTTTGTGTCTCGTAGTCCCTTTGTCAATAGTTCCATCACACGGGGACACAGAAGGGGCTGGCTCCCTCAATGGACCTCCGCCAGAGCCCCACGTGCTGGGAGAGGGGACCAAGACGGACCCCGCTACCTTGGGGGAGAGTGCTGGGCCACCCCCTTTGGGCAGTGGGGTGCAGCGGAGGGCAGGTGCCTGAACCCGGTCCTGGCTGGGCAGTCCTGCTGTGTCACCTTGGCCAGAGGCCTGGCTCCTTTCAGGGTGCAGTTTCCACTTCTGTCAGATGACGCGGGGCTGGGCTGGGGTGGCCACGGCCCCCGTGGTTCTAGGGTGCATCAGGGCGAGACCCACCTCTGCCCAAGCAAGTCCTGGTGGCAAAGATGTTCCTTGCTGACCGAGCCAGCTACGCCTCACCAGGGCTCAGGGGGCACCGGGGCAGTAAGGACTGGGGTCCGGTTCCGAGTTCATGCTGCTCAAGAGAGGGCCCAGGGGCTCCGACCCACTGCCTCTCTGATGGGTGTCACGCCACGGGGGCTCAGCTCCCGGGCTCTGTGGGCGGCCGGCAGGGGACAGCCCCGGGGCAGTACGGGGCTCCTCCTCAGAGGGTGGGGCAGTCCAGGGGATGGGGACAGGGTTGAGACCGTCCTGCCCTTGGGCTCTGTCGGGCTGCCTAGGACAGGAAACACCCAGAAATCTTCTCCTCATCCAAATACCAAACCACCAGCCCCTCGCACCTATCTTCCCTTCAGATCCTTGGTTGCAGAAGGCTCTGGGGACAGGGACAGATGGGGGGGTGGTGGCCTCAGGGACATCTTGGGGGTGGCGAGATGGACACCTGGAAGGCCGGCTGAGGTGCTGGAGCAGGAGAAAGGAAGGCAGGACTGTGGCGTGTCCCCCATTCCTCTCTGACACCCGGCCCGGGGCTGGGCGGATGATGAGCCACGGCCTGCCCGTGGGGGACAAAGGCAGCCACGCCATCGGTCCTCTGGTCCCCGCGAGGCCCTCCTACAAGGTACTGCACTGAATTTTTCTTTGAAGAGAATTCACTGCAACCAGATCAAATGGGCTCATTAATACCAACACCCAAGGAAAAGCACGGTGGAACCAGGGCAGGGGTCACTATGGTTTTCACCCTTGTTTCTGGCAGCCCTTGGGGAAGCCAACTTGTGGTTCCCTAGTCGGGCAGGGAGGGAGTGCAGGCTGTGGTCAGGCCAGCTGGGGAGAGAGCACGGCCCAGTGGCCCTCCATCTCGGTCCCTGGGTCCCCAGGGATGGTGCAATTGGTGGGTGCTCAGGACGATGCCAGGAAGGTGACGAGGCCAGGTTAGGGCCACCAGGCACCCCTTTTCCCCTCCCTGGTCATCTCCGGCAGGCGCAGGTCCCCTCTGTCCCCCTGCTCGCTCAGCGCCACCAGGGTACAGGATTGGCACCGGAGGGCTGAGGTACTGGCTTGTACCGAGGGGTGTGGACAGGGCTACTCAGAGCTCTGGCCTAGAACCTGAGGGAGGGAGTGCCACAGGACTTGTGCCGTCCCTCCCGAGGCCAGCAGGCAGAGAGGAGGTGGTGGGGGTGGGGAGGGACAGTCACTTGGTGCAGGGTGATGGGTAAGCCTGCTGTCTTGCATACTAATTACATTTCTAATCAGCCAGAATAAGGCACGGGCATCAATCTGACATGTGGCCAGCTCTGTGAATCATCCTGGGACTGACAGGAAGGTTCTGGAGGGTGGCGAGCCCAGCTCAGCTGAGAGGGGTGGAGCCTGAGCCAGGTCCCTTGTCCTGGGTCCAAGGGGCACCCTGCTGCCCAGGCCTCCCAGCGGTGCGTCACACACCAGACAGTAATTCACACTTGATTTTATTCCATGACACTGATTTGCTGAAAGTCCCCGGTTTCCTGGGCAGGGGAAGGCAGTGGGTGGCCTGGCAGAAGGGGGGCTGGCCTTCCCAGGAGGACCGGGTCCCATTCCGCTCCGGTGAAGCACCAGCCAGGCCTCAGCCTTCCGTCCAGCCCCGCCCTCTCCTCTCCAGTTTGTTTAAAAACTGAGCTGCAAAAAGAAAATAGAATGAGGAAATAAAAACAAAACCCTGAGTTGTTAAAAACCAAATTAAAAATCCCCTTTGGTGTCGAAAGGTCCTATTCCTAAAAGCCGGTGGGTGGGGCAGGGGTGTGGGCGGGGTGCGGCTGCGCGGGAGGCCTCAGGCCTGTGGGCCACCGGCGTCTCGCTCCTCCTTGTCCTGCAGGCCCAGGAGGCCCTCGGTGCCCGGCCGCTTGAGGATGGCGCTGTACTTGAGGGCGGTGGTCTCGGCCTGCAGTACCACCTCCACCAGGCTGAAGATGGTGACAACCTGCAGCAGAGCAGAGCCCAGCTTGGTGACACGAGTGGGTCGTGGGGGGCCGGTCTGGGGGGCGGGAGGGGCAAGAGCTTGCGGGCGGGGCCCAGCCCTGCCACTGTCCACCTAGCTGGGCCCCAGGACCACTCGCCCTCTCCTGCAGGCCTCTGTAAGCTGAGCCTGCTCGGATACTGAGGCCCCAGGGCCCCGGTGAGAAGTCAGGGAGCCGGACACGGCCGTGTGCGTTGCCTGGTGCACAGTGAGTGCCCAGGGTTGGGGGAAAAAGGAACTGGAGTCTGGGGCTGGCCTTCAGAACACGCTGTAGGTGAAAACCATTATATGCAAGTTCCTGGGTAGGAGATCCATAGTTTGCATGAGATTCCCCAAAAGACCCCAACGGTTAAAACCCTCCTTTAGAGAGACAGTCAGAGCCCCCTGCCTCTCCCCACTGGGGGTGGGGGGCAGGGCAGGGCAGGCAGTACGGGAAAGCTCTGGCCCAAAGGAGGGCATATGCGGGAGCTGCGCGGGGTCTCTGCATATAGAGTCTGAAATCCCACGGGGGGAGCCTAAGTGCCGGGGCGCGGGGAGGGGCAGCAGGGCCAGCAGGGGAGGCCTGGCAAGTGTGCCCCAGGAGGCAGGAGGAGGGCTCATGAAGAGCAAGGGGGCGGATGGGCACACAGTGGTATTCTGGAGAAGCTGCCCCACTCCTGGGGTCTGACCTGCTGCACTTGCTCCTGTCCTGCATCCTCAGGCTCCCAGACAAGCGTGAGCTCAGGCTTCTTGCCCACCTTCTGGAAGTGGTGGGACCGCAGGGGCAGAGCCTGGGGGCACACACATCTACGTCTCAGGTTGTAAGCTCCTAACCTTTGACCCTGCAAACCGCGCCCCCCCCCCCCCCCCGGAGGCAGCCCCCTACCTTTGCCCGCCTCTGACTGGCCTTGAAAGAGCTCCCTGACCCTGTGCCCAGCAGCGGGCTGTCGACCTCTGATTAGGGACCACCCCACCCTTGCCTCTGGCCTCTGGCCAGCTTCCGTTGAGGCCGTATCTGAGGGTGACCGAGTGCTGAGCAGCAGGGGCTCATCAGGGACTGTCTACTTGAGGCCCGAGGTGGACCGGGCGCCTAAGGCTAGAGGGGTGCTGACCCCTGCAGGCACAGGCTGAAGGCCGGCTCGTCTGCAGACCTAGACCTGTCTGATGACCGACACCTGAACTTTTGTCCTGCTCAGTGAACTTCAGGACCGGAGCCCTGACGGACCCCAGCTGGACTCCATTCTGTCTCTTCTGCTTTACTGTGCTAACTCCATGCTTATTCCACTCTGTGTGCGGGGCTCTGCATTCCCCCAGGGGTTCTGGATGTCAGGAAATTCAAAGCCAGGGTCAGGGGCCAGGGGGTGACCTGCTAACCGCAAGGTCAGCTGAAATAGGTCCCTCAGATGACAAGCACAGGAACCAAATACCCTCGGAAAGAACCTTGAATAAATAGCCACACAGGCAGGGCAGGACCCAAGGCAAGGACTGGTCTCTTCCTTCTCTTCAGGGGACACAGCTTCTAGAGTGGCCATGGACCACTCCCTGCTCTTTCCTTCCTCCACATTCCCATGAAGAAATCCCCCAAGGCTTGCAAGCTCTGCCATCCTGCACTGGTGAGGGAGGGGCCCGTTCTCTCGAGCCTGACTCTTGGCCTGGATCCCTCATCCCAGGCAGGTGCAGCGGGGTGTCCCGGCATGGCCCATCAGGTGGGCTTGGTGCTGGGTGGCAGAGGGAAGCCAGGTCAGGGACGGCACGCCCTCTGCCACCACATGGCCAACGTCACCACCACGGCTTGTATTCTCCCGGGCAGGTGAGAACAGCAAGGACCCCAGCCTGTGCTCCCATCCTCCATGCTTATGTGTCTATCAAGGGTTGTCCCTGGGCCAGGCCCCCCTCCCCGATGCCGGGCAAATACAGAGGGGACCCCGGCAGAGGCTGGGGGGGACACGCAGGTGAAAACAGACAGTGCGGTGGACGTGGCCCAGTGTGTCTCGGGGTGGGGGAGGGCTCTGGACAGAAGCCACGAGGTCCCGGCACTCACGTCATAGCAGATGCCCTCGGCACCCCTGCCCGCAGGTCCTTAACCTGGCCGTGGCAGCCCGTGGTACTCACATTACAGTAGACACGCTTCTGCACCCCGTAGCGCAGGACCAGCACGTCGAAGGCTTGGTTCAGGACGCCCAGCACCATGGCTTCTGACTCCAGGGGGCCGCTTTCCTGCAGGGCAGGGCTCTAGCCAAGGCCGGGCCACGGGACGTGGCATCACCCCCAGGGCCCACCCCAGCTGCCGGGGGGCCCTGAGCTCCCTGAGAGCTCCCTGTGAGCCGGTGCCCAGGAGAGGAAGTGGGGTGGAGGAGGGGGAGAGGGGGCCCTGGGGGTGGCCTCACCTTAACCAGGATGGCAAAGAAGAGGCCGGTGCTGAGCTCCTGGACGCGCTTGGAGGCCATGCGGCGGTCATTGCAGTGGTCGGCCTGCTTTTGCAGGGCCTCGGACTCCAGGTCGGGCAGCTCCCCGTAGCCTGGGGAGAGGGTGGGTGCGAGGCTGCTGGCGGGGTGCTGTGCGTATGCCGGCCACGGCTGGGGACAGGCGGCACAGTGCTCCCTGCCCAGGAAACGTGGGGCCTGGGCAGCCCATGCTGAGCTGAGGTCTCTCTGCTGCCCAGCTCCGAGGGTTTGGGGTGGGGGGCAGCCACGTTTAGGGCCCTTGGCTTTTGTATAGGACTTCTAATGAGCTCTACTGCAGCCGACCCCTAGCATGCTCACGGCGGGGTGGGGGTAGGGTGGGGAGGGTCTCTGGGCCCAGGCTCCCCTGCTGCTCGGCTGGCCACCCCTTGGGGCCTCTACAGCCATGCAGTGTGGCCTCTGGCTGCTAGGTACCCACTCTGGGCCTGGGCAGCCCTTAAGTGGGTGCAGGCCTGCACGAGCCCCCGGGCTGTGCTTCTTACCAAGCGCGGCGGCCAGGAGGCGGTGCACCAGGACGTCGGCGAAGCGGCGGATGGGAGAGGTGAAGTGGGTGTAGAGCGGCACGTTGAGGGCGTAGTGCCGGAACTGCGTCTGGTCCTGCAGCACCCCCGAGCAGAAGTACAGGGCCATCTGGGGGG
>NC_058405.1:185560336-185567338 GCF_002201575.2 Neomonachus schauinslandi | reverse complement strand
GGACGTCCGTTCCGGCCCGCACCCCCCCCGGAGAAGGGGGGGGGGGGGGGGGGGGGGGGGGGGGGGGTCTTAGAGCCAGGCCGAGCCAGGCCACGGCTGGGTTTGCCCTGCCAGGCTGTGACACTCGGAGGCTCGGGATGGGCTGCTTTGGAGTGGACTGACCCACCAGGTCACAGGTGGCTGACCACGGGCCTGAGAAGGCCAGGGGCCATTCTCTGTAAGGGGACCCAGGGGCTGCCATGGGGCTGCGCCCAGCCACGGCGCATCCACGCCCCTGTCCCGCTGAAGACAAATGTGGGCCTTGCCCCAGGTTGTGCAGACCCCTCGTGGCGGCAGCACCGAGAACAGCCAGAAAGCACCGCAAGGGGCCCACCCCGCCTCTGTGGGCACAGGGGTGCGGGGAAACCTCCAGCTGCCGGAGGGCCCCCTCCCTCAGAGCCTGGTGGGGCCGGCCCCGGAGCCCTTGGGGAGGGCGGACCACGGGCTGAAGTCTGAGGGCAGCTGGGGAGGAGCTCGGCCTGCTGCTATCGTTTTAGGGGCGGTTACTGCCAGCCACAAGCAGGGAGCGGCTCTGGTCTGCTCCATGGGATGGGAGGAGGGGAGGCGGCCTGTGGCCAGCCAGACTGGGCCTGCGGACACGCTGTGGAGGCACAAGCGGAAGCCAGGGCGGCCACAGGGCTCTGTGAGGACGCGGAGTCCGCCGCCACCGCCACCCGGCCAGAACGGCCCATAGAAGAGAAGGCGCGGGATGCCTGGTACCCACCTCCAGGGACATGGGCAGTGGGCGCCTGGCTCCCTCCTCTGTGGCCCAGGCCTAGTCTTTGGTGGTGACCGACCTCATGCCTTCCAGCCCTGATCCCGGTCCCGTGGAAGGCCATGCTGGCACCCTGGCACCTCCAGGGCCCCCTACCGGCAACCCCGCGCCAGCCAAGGGAGGGAGAGGCTCACCAGCCGCCAGCCTCAGCCCTCGTCCCTGACAAGCCGTCCTGGCACCAAGACTCAGAGGTCTGAGTTCAAGAGGCCCCTCTGCAGGGGAGGAGTGAGGACCGGGGTACACGAAGAGAGGCCGAGTTTCTCCAGGCCTTGGTGGTTCTGCTGTGTGGGTGGTTTGGCCACAGTCCCTGCAGCTGCCTGCCCTGTGGCCCCCGAGCTCTCGGGGCTGGGACTCAAGCACGCGGCGAGGAGCAAGTGAACAGGTTCCTCACTGAGGGCCAAAGTCACACCCTTGGGTGTTCACTCGCTCGCTCCCCTTGCTGCCTGTGCGCTCGGCCAAGTGGACAGCCGGCTCCGGTTACCGTGTGTGTCGGGCCAGGAATCAGGGCGCAGCTGGTGATGACCTGCTCAGCTCCCCGAGGCCGCCTCCCAGCTCCTGCTGCAGCCTGGGTTATGTCCGGGGCAAGTCACCGGGGGACGGGGGAGGGGGCAGCCTCCACGCCGAGCCACGTTTGGGCGTTGTTCTCAGTGGTGGTGGCCCGGTTCCCCACATGAGCTGGGGTGAGGAGCACAGAGGCCCTCGCCCCCTTCCTGGCTGGGAAGGTGCCTCTGGGTGGGGTGGGATGGGTGGGGACTGTGGCTTTTCTGGGACAGCAAAGTCCCAGGTGTCCTGTTTCAGCTGCTTCCTTAGGACGTTTGTGCTCATTATTGCCGCCGCTGCCTGGTCCCCTGTCCCCGTCCTAGCTCTCAGGGGCACCACAGAAACTCCATAACCCCCTGTCATCAGCTCCCCATACAAAGGCCAGCCCTGAAGGTCACTCACTGGCAGGCAAGGCCAGAAGTCCACTCTTTTTCAGGCTCTGGGTGACTCAGGAGAGGAGAGCTCCTTTCCACAGAGCTCCAGGGCTAGTTTGACCTTTGAGATGGACAGTTCCAGACACTTCCAGAGGCAGGGGGCAGGGAACAGGAGCCCAACTGGCCCTGCCTGGCACAGTCAACAGGCAGTTGCTGAGACCCAGGAGCGACCGTGTCTCAGAGTAACTAGAGGGCAGAGTGACATCGAGTCCCTTGGCCACAGGCACACCTGCCCCTCTGTGTGGCGTGCTTTAAAGGTGCTTGGTGGGGGCAGACGCTTGTGACCAGGGACAGGGTAAAGACAGCCAGACCCAAAAGGGCCCCGATGGCTCCATTCCTGGCAGAAAATATGAGTGTCAGGAAATAAATTGGCTGTGGCTAGCTGAGGTGACCCGGTTCTTGTGAACGGATTGAATCTGCAGAGTGACTGAGCCCCTGAAAAATGGTCTGTCACTGCCCCCTGGCCAGAATGGGGCCCAGAGCTGGCCCCATTAGTATCTGCAGATCCTGCTGACCTGACAGGCCAGTGGGGTGGCTCCTTCCCAAGATGCTGGGGCCTGCAGGGGCTGAAGCTCAGCCTCAGAGGGCTGAGACATGCTGCTAGAAGCAAGTTCATTGTCTACCTCCCAGGCTGCCCGCCCGTCACACTGCCTGCGACAGGCCCACCGCCTAACTCCTCTCCTACCAGCTAGCAAGAGGGAAACTTCTCTGCCTGGGGTCCACAAGGCATGGTGGGGGCTGATGACTTCTCCTCTGGGCAGGCTGCTATGGGAGACAGATAATCTCCTCCCTCCAGGGTGCCCATCCAACTGAGTTGCTAACTAGCCCCATTCCTTCCCCGAGCTGGTCTGGTCTGCGGAGACTGGGCACCGAAGGCTTGGTGTGTGCCTGGGATGACTCCCGGCCTTCAGCTAGGAAACAGAGCCCCAGAGGCCATGCAGGGGGCAGCGGGGCTCAGACTGGGCCCTTTAACGGCCCCATAGAAACCATCCTTGAGCAGGTAAGGCAGGCAAGTCTGTGTAGGACTGTGTAGGAGGCAGATCGGGCTCAGGAGCTCAGGGCTCACTTGTCCTAGGTAATGCCTGGGGCTGTCCTCCCGACCCCTCCCCTTAGGTCCTCTGCGTGTGGAGGTCAGGGATGCTCCTGGGAGAAGGGGTAGGTTGGGGGACCAGGCCCCTCCTTACCTGCATGGGCCGGGAGCACATGTTGGTGAGCACTTCCTTCCGGGCCAGTGAGTACTTGTCATCTCCAAATGTTTTGGTCAGACTTTTCTAGAAGCAAACCGTGTGATAGGCAGTCAAGCTGGGGCAGGCTCTGAGGCCCCTGTCACCTTCTGACCATCTGAGACCTGGCTCTGGGGAGGAAGGGTATGCTGAGGGGCTCCACCCTGCTCAGAAAGCCATGGTGGAGTGCGGAGGCCAGCAGCCCCCAGCCGGTGTCCCACACTGGGCCGTGGCTCTGACGTCAGCCCTTCCACGTCTTATTGGCTGGACAGAGAGACTGGTTTCCAGTTGTCTGACCTAAAGCATCTCTCTGCCTACCCCAGGCTTAAAAGCCCAGATGGGAACAGCCTCCCTTCCGGGGGATCAGAGCTCAGGCCTGCGCCCCACAAGGCTTAGTTCCAGGAAGGGAGCACTTGACACCACTTACCATTAAAACATTCTCGGGCTTCCAATCATCTCAGCCCCCTACTGAAAGTTTCTGGGCCCAGTCCATCCCAGCCCAGCTCTGGCCGCAGGATCCCTGCCCATGGAGGACTGTAGAGTGGCTTTCCCTCGGCCTGGTCCTGGTGGGGAGCATGGCCCATGGCCAGGGCCTCTGTGACTAGGAGGCCTCCTCTCCCCAGGGCCTCCCCCTTCCTCTGCACTCCCAGCACTCACATTGAGGGCCCCGGCAGAGCTGAAGTCCATGGGCAGCCCCATCTGTTCGCAGAATTCCACGAGGTCATTGAGCATCTTGGTCTGGGGTGGGGGGTGCCGGCGCAGCAGGGCACGCTCAGGGAAGGTGCGGTGCGTCTTGTGGGCCACTGCCATGTTGGCCAGGAGCATAAACTCCTCCACGAGCCTGCAGTGGGGGTGGGGTGGGGTGGGGGGGATCCAGCAGGGGTCAGGGCTGCCGCTGCCTGTTCTTGCCCAGGCTACCTGCAGGCTGGCTCTCTCGTGCCCTTCGGTCTCAGCCCAGAGACGCCCTCCTGCCACCCAATCTCATCCCCCTTGCTCATGCCCCTCTTTGCGCTAACTCCTCAGTAGCTTGTGCACCACCTCCCCATTGTCCTGGGGGGGTGGCATCTGTCTTCTTCTCTGCCGTGGCCCCTGTGCTTGGCACCCCAGCACCCTGCCTGACAAAGAGAAGGTGCTCAATAAAGCTGTCTGCTGAATGACTCGCCTCCCAGGACACCAAGGGGCGTCCCCAGCTGTAAGATGCCCAGGCCTGCCAAGAGAACTCGGAACGCTTCCTGGGGGTGCGTAGAAGGTGGTCAGCAGACCCAGGGCTCCCTTCTCTTCCGGAGGAGAGGAGGGTTTCTGAGGATGAGCAGGAGGGTCACAGACAGCAAGAGGAATCACACAACCTGGGGCGAGGTAAATGTGCTGTCGAGGTGTTCAAATCTCAGTTAACCTCTTAGGATTGAACACTTGAGTGTTGCTGCCCTCGCGTGCAATTAGAATCAATAAGTATGGGTAGATATGGCTTCGAGTGGAGAGACAAAATTACCCCCAGGACCCAGGGAGAGGGGAGAGGAGCGGGGCCTGATGGCGGAGGAAAGAAATGTGCCAAGACTGAGGAGTCAGGCAAAGTGGGAAGCTGGATTGCACAGCCCTGAGGTCGGCACCCCCACCCCCCAAATCTGGGGCAGGAGGCCATGTGCTGCTTCCCCCACCCAGGGCTCCGGTGGGAAGATGAGCAGATCACACACAAGCATGAGAGCAGAAGCCCCTGATAGGGGGCTTGGGCACGCTGCTGCCATCGTGGCCAGGGTGCCCTGTATGGGGACAGCCTTGCCCAGTTCAGGGACCACTCTCCCTGCCTTTATTCTGGACCCCAAGCTGCACGTCAAGTCTGTGCTTCTTGCAATGGAGCCAGAAGGGGTCAGGGAGTGAGCTCCCGTAGCCCTGCCAGCAAGCAGCCGGAGGCCCGAGGTGAACTGCCTCTCCCTGGAGGTACAGGTGGTGCTTTAGGGTTAGCCTCGTCACCACGCCAAACTCTTGGAAAGAAAAGCAGCCCGTGATGGGGTGGGGGAGACGGACAAGCACGAGCTGACAGAGCCCCTCCTCCCCCCAGACTGGGCCTGCCATGGCAGGAGTGTGGCTCTGGTCTGCCAAGCTGTCCCGAGAACACATCTCTCTCTCCCAGAAGCCCTCTCTACGAGGAGGAAGGGCTGCAGGAATGGCCCTCTGGTGGTGGCACCATCGGAGGGACTGGGGCCAGGTATGGGCCTTGGGAGAAGTAGCCCCTCCTCTGTGGGCCTGACTTTGGGCTGGCCTGTTGTGGGGCGTAGGACGCCAGCGTCAGGCCTCCGCTGGGCCCTGTACCACGCAGGAAACCCTAGGTGTGGAAGGAGGAGTTTCTTTGTCCCCTACTGTGTGCTCATAGCCATTGCAGTGACCGTTCTGCCTTCCTCTGCCTCCCAATCTGTCCTCGTGCACAACCCTTCCTGCTGAGAAACCTCGGAGTTCAGGCACTGGAACCCGGCCACCGTCTCCTAAGTGGAGGTCTGAATCCCGGCTCTGTGTTCTTGCTGTAGGAACAGGCATGACTCCGGGACCTCTTGTGACCCCCCCTTTCTCTCAAATGTAGAGTAGGGGTAGCAGCACCTGCTCCACAGGGCGGTCGTGGAGACCAATGCGAATATCACAGGTTATAAGGGCATCCTGGAGGATGCCCACCGTCCAGGCCCTGCTGAGTTTCATCCCTGCCATTGGCCCCCCCTTACCTGCCTTTCCCTCGCCTTCCCTGAAGGCCCAGGCTGAAGGCTGTCTCCATCACCCCCTGGGTCCTTAATTGCCAATGAGCCACCTGGCGGCAAGAGCCAGGCTGTTCTGCGGTCACCTGTGTCGCAGTTTAGCACTGTTGGACTCTTCATACTTGGTTTTCCTCTTTAGATCTTGTCAACCCAAGAGGAGTCTCAATCCCTGCTCAATAAATGTCTGATTTACTCTGCTGTCTATTCTCGGTCAGATACCAGATGCCGTCATCACCTGAACGCTCCAGATGCACACCTTCGTTCATCTGTCTGTTCACTCCATGAACATTACTGTGTGCCAGGCGGTTCTAGACCTGTCTGCCCACACAGTCTGAGAATCCTTGTGGGCAGGGCGCCCATGGTCTGTTACTGGGAGCCCTGCAGTCTCCAGCCCAGCTGCAAGCTTGGGCGACTAATTAACACCTGTATAGCTTGGGGACTGACCCTGGGCTGTGTTTTGCTAGTGTGGCCAGCAGGGGGCAGCATGACCCCATAGCAGGGTTGCGGTCAGGCTGCCAGCGAGGGAGTGCTGGGCCAGCTAGAGCAGCCGGCGGGGCTGTGGCATTCTAGCCTGTCCCCACGGGTCAAAGGAACTGAATGCATGGGGTGCCTCCCCGGCTGGAGCCGCACTCCTGCTCCCAGTTCCTGCAGGGGCTCTCCCGCCACATCTCTCAGGTTCTCAAGTAAGGACGGAATAGGAAGAAAGGGATGGGGAGGGTGGGGCTGATGCCCAGAGCCCCAGGCAGTGATAACGGACCACGGTCAAGCTGCTTCTCCATTACTTGGACCCCCCTGGGCCCCCAGTACACTCCCACGAGCGCCTGAAGCTGGTGGGAGAACAGCCAATGCGCTCCTATAACCTAGAGAAGTCCGGCGAAGCTTGAGATGCAGAGGCTGACCTTGGACAGGTCCCTCGTGCCTCCCCGGGGGGCTCCATTTCTCCCAGAGTGTCTCAGCTCCTCCCTCAGGACAGGGGGCAGGACGTGAGAGGGGAGCCTGCGGCATTCTCTCCAGGAGAGTTTGCTGATATCAAGCATTCATCCCAGAAAACTGTCAATGTCACCAAAATGGGAGGTGGCGGAGCAATAAGGCCGACTCCCTGGGTGTTGCCACGGCTCATTAGTGTTCTAGGATAGCTGCGGGGACCGTTTCCCCACAACCTGTTCTTAAAATCCTTCTTATACCAGCGGGGGGGGGGGGGGGGGGGGGGGGGGGGAGGGAAAAACCACACACTGGGGGGGGGGGGGAGGAGG
>NC_058405.1:185551258-185560236 GCF_002201575.2 Neomonachus schauinslandi | reverse complement strand
GAGGGAGGGGCAGAGAGAACACACAAGCTGTGAGCGGGAGGAAGCAGGAGCGGGGCCTGGAGCACTGTGGCACTTCAGTCTGGGGTGGCTGGGAGGGGGCACGGCGCAGTTGGAGGAGAGTCCCCAGTCAAGTGCGGGAACAGGAAGGCCAAGGAAATGCCAAGTGGCCAGCAGCCAGATTCCCCTGAGTTCAGGATTCACCGTCAAAAGCAGGGCCAGGCACACGGAGGGCGCTTTGGGGGGGCAGCAGTGGGGGTGGGGCAGGCGGATGTCTCCGCTCTCCTCTGAGGCCAGCGAAGGCCCCCTTCCCCGGGCTCAACAGGTTCCCTCCTCCAGGGGTCAGTTCCACCGAAAGGCCAGCAGGGGGCCCCCCAGCATCTTTCTTCCACAGGACCTGGGACGTGGCAGGAGCAGCTTAGAACCCAGGAACTTCTGGGCAGGAAAGAGCCTTAGTTTAGAAACTGCAGTCCTGTGGCCCAAGGTCCAGGGGGCTCTGGGCCCCCATTCAGTGTTCTTCTCCTCAGCCAAAGGGGCTGAAGGCTTGCCCTCTGTGGGAAGGCAGGGCGATCAGAAGAGGAGCCTCAACAGTTGGCTTATTCACCTTCACCCTGATCTTCCCCTGTTTGGGGCCCAGCAGCCAGACCTCAGGTGATGCCCCAAGCTGTTCTGGGTGGCCAGGATGCACCTCTGAGAGCAAAGGCCACACACCAGAGCCCGGGACGTGGGGATGCAGGACGCTGCTCCCGGATCCAAGTACCTGCCCTGGTCGTAACCCATCTCCTCCTCCTGCTACAGCATGGCATGGGCATGAGGTCACTCGGCCCCACTCAGAGGGCGGAGGGGAGGCTGCAAGTCAGCAACTGCGGGACAACTGCTCTAAATGGGGGCTCAAGGAATGGCCACCAGCCAGGATCACCTTCCAGAAGAGCAAGCCAAGCCCTTGGCGGTGGGGCCTCGGTCCCAGGCCTGACATCTGCTGAGCATGTGGAGCCCGGTGCCACTAGGGGCCCACAACTCTGGAGGTCTTGGGGGCGGGGGGGGGCTGTGACAGCCAGCTGGGGGCCGTGCCAGGAGGCAAGCTCGTCAGCACTCATCCTCAGCATCCCCCCTACCCGTGCTCTGGGCTTCCAGGTGCTGGGGTGGGGGGCAGGGGCGGGGGGGCAGGTGAGGGGCTTCTCATCCCAGGAGGAGCTGAGCAAGCCTAGAGCTGTCAGAGTCCCTCACCGGCTAGGGCAGGCAGCAGGGAAAGGCCACGACCAACCTACTCACAAGTATACACAAGCTCACACGGCAAAGGCGACTATGGTCCAGAACGGTGTTTCCCAAAGTGTGTTAATGGTACTTAGAGAAAAAAGTATGAGTATACATGAAACGCTAGGGGGGATGATGTTATTTGATGTTTTTATTACAGGACATTCCTTTGCCTTTAGGAGGCTAACGTGTACCAGGACTACAGGAAGCTACGGATGTGGCATTTACTGTTCGCTGACGATTGGACTTGGGTCACAGCTGCAAGGACGAGGTCTGGGAGAAGACGCTCTACCTGGCAGGGGTCAGACAGTGGCCACATGAGCAATGGGCTAAAATTGCTGCCCTTTCAGAGGAAGGCTGCCCATTCTTGACCATCGGAGGAACTGGACTGAATGCTCCTCCGCTGGTCTGGGAGGCTGTGGCTCTGTTTTGTTAACGAGGGGCCTGGGGGTGTCTGTGGCCAAGAAGCCCCTCGGGTGGGACTGGGGGAGGGTGGCTCCTGCTTCTCGCCTCTCCTCCTGCCTCCCACCACCGGTCCTGCTTCCCTCCGTGCTCCACGCCCACGGGCCAGGCCACGGGGAGAGGAGAGGCTAGTGGTCAGCAGCTCAGCAGCGGGCCTGCGAATTCCAGCTCTGCCACTCACTCACCAGCTGTGTGATTTCAGATAAAATTTTCAACCTCTCTGAATCTCAACTGATTTACCTGAAAAATGGAGGTGCAATATACAAGTGCTTGGCCTTCACGAACAACACTATTGTTACGCCTACTGCGAACTCTTATTGCGCCTACTGACCCAACCCCAGGATTTGGGTGGAACACACAGAGAGATTCCCGGAGGCTCCCGCTGCCCTCCCGCCCCAATGCCACCACCTTGGTCAGGCCTCCAGCTCTGACCAGCTGGCCTCCCTACTTCTAGTCTCCCCCTGCTGTTTACTTCTTTACACCCAAAGAGGGGCATTCTTTCTCGAGGGCAAACCTGGTCACGTCCCTCTCCTGCCTGAAGCCCTTCCGCGACTACCACCGTCCTTGGGACAGTCCGCCTCCTTGGTAAACTGAGGTTTGCCAGGCTTTCTGGCATATGCCCAGGACCACCTCTCCCTTCTCCCCATCCCCGACTCCTCACCATCTAGCCAGGCTGACTTCTTGCGGCTCTCCCCTGCTCTGTCTCCTTGTACTACTGCTCTCTTGGCCCATCTGCCGGCCCCCCTCCTCTCTTCTTCTTCTGGGAAGGCAGCGTAGGACCCTACGTGCTTCCTGGGCATCCCCTCCCAGCATTTCACTCACGCTGCCGTGATTACCCCTGATCATCACTATATCTCCCCTCTCCATCCCAGTGCTGTCTGCTCTGGTCCCACATGAGGCTCGTGGATGCCCCAAGCTGGCACGGTGCAGACGCCCCATAAATCTGTACAAATTCCCAGGATGGGCACATTCCGGAGTTGGGAGGGCTGGGTCCCTGCCACTGTGCCCTGTTCTTAGGCACCCAGCCCTCACGCATCTACGTCTGAGCCCTAACACTCACTGCCAGGAGTCGTTGACAGCTTCAAGCTCTGCCTAAGAAAAGAGCTTGGCTGGGTCCATTCCCAAACAAGGTGACGGAGGAGCAAAAGCCCTTCTGGCTTTCCCCACCCCTGGTCTGAGGAGCAGCATGCTCCATGTACGAGACCGTGGCGTGGTTATTTACTGACAACCCAGAGTAGTAAGCTTCCCCAGCTAGAGCCATTCGTTGGTCTCTCTGTTCTCTTACTCATGCTCACAACTTTTTGGAGCTTCTGCTGCGGCCGAATTCTGCCCTGTGTGCAGCGCGAGAGGGAGGGACACTCACGAAGCGCCGGGTGACAGACGTCACGCTAGGAGCGGTCCGGACGGGAGGCCCCTGAAAGTCTCCCGCAGCCCTGGGAGGGCTTTCTATCCCTTTCTGTGCGAGGGGAGCTTACAGGGCAAAAAGGAAAGGGGTTTGGCTCCAAGTCCCGCAGCCGATTGGCAAATAGTCCTGGGTGACCTCGAGGCCCCACTGCCCTCAGCAAGCCTTGTGGGCAGATCGATTCCAGGAGGTGGCGAGGAGGAGGGCAATACTTCACACGAAAGGGGTGAACGAGTAAAGGTGTGGAGGCAAAACAAATCGAGAAAACCAGGAACCAAGGGCCGAGGGAGGAGGGCTGCGCCGCGCGGGACGCAGGCAGGGCTGGGGTGCTAGCCTCCAGCGCCGGCACTTCTCTGGGGAGCGGGGAGGGCTGCCAGCCTGGGGAGGGGCATGAAGAACATGGTGAAGGGGCACGCAGGGCCGAGGCCGGGTGCAGCTTGGATGAAAGCTGGGGAGACCGATGGCTTGTGAGCCTCAGCCCGAGGCAGCCAGAAAGGGAAGGTCATGCCAGAGTCTGAGATACATGCGAGGTGAGGCTCTGCGAGTGGGCAAGACTGTCCCCGGGTCCAGGGGGGGCAAGAGGGAAGGAGCATGGCGGCTGGCGGGGTGGCGTGCGAGGGGGGAACGAGGTCCAGGGAGCAGTTGCCCGGGGTATGACCGCTGTGGAGAAGATGGGGGAGGCTGCAGAGGGCCCTGGGTTTGGCAAGCAGGAGCACGGTGCCATAGCTGTGGGGCTGGGGAGGTGGATTCGGGAAACCAAAGATTAAGATTAAAGAGGGAGGCTGTCAAATGCAGACGACTCTCAGTACGGTTATTAGTGGAAGAGGCAAGAGTTCACTGGAAGGGAGGATGAGGAGGTGATGCCTTCTGATGGCTGTTTTTAAGTATCCGAAGGGTTGCTCTGCACGAGTTTTTGGGGTGAAGGAGCTAACGGCGAGGCAGCCCCTGAGAGTGAG
Organism: Neomonachus schauinslandi; assembly: GCF_002201575.2. NCBI lineage: Eukaryota > Metazoa > Chordata > Mammalia > Carnivora > Phocidae > Neomonachus > Neomonachus schauinslandi. The sequence continues at coordinate 185,556,165 of NC_058405.1, read as the reverse complement.
GATGTGACCAGCCCGCATTCGAGGAGGGTGGGGGCTGTCCAGGGAAGAAGTCTGATGTCCCCTCTGAGCTGTGAGCTCCCAGGAAGGGACACCGGGCCACGTGGTTTGAGTGGAGAGGAGGCGGCTTGTCCTAGCTGCCCTCTGCTCAAGGAGGGCCCCTGGGAAGGCCCCCTGCACAGTGTCGGTCCCTGCAGGAAGGGACGGGCTGCTTCCTTACAGGGGCCCTGGAGAGGACGGGCCTTGCCCAGGGCCGTAGCCAGGCAGGGGGGGAGGGGGCGGGACCTCACGTTCCCCAGCCCCTTGTCCCAAGCTGTCCTGAACGCTCAGGGAGGACATGTGGTCACCAGCAGCCCCAGAACACAGCAGGCCCCTGTGGGAAGAGCAGCTGGGTGGCCTCGGGGCACTGGCACGAGGCCACTGTCCCTGAAACTGCCTTTTCAAGCCCACTGGGCAGAGGAGAGAAGAGAAGCCCCATGCGCATCGGGTCAACAGACGGTGGCCACCTCCACAAGGCCCACGACAGGGCAGCCTGGGGAGACTGGGGGGTGTTGGTCTCTGCGCCCTAGCAGAAGCAGGCACGGTCGAGACCCAAGGTCAGCGCTGGGCTAACCACAGCTCAGTGGACTGCCCTCCCTCCCTCAGAAGTCAGCGGATCTCGACGAGTGGAGGAGCCTGGCACTGGCAGCGGGGTCTCTCCTGAGCCCAGGCTCCGTGCAGACGGGCAGGCCGAACTCCTGACCCTGCAGGCTCGGGGCCCTCACCCTTGGACTCTTGGCTCCTCTGCACTTACCCTCTCAACCCTGCCTGGCCAGAGCAGCGGGGCCGCGGAGGATGTTCCATTTCCAGATTCATTTTACCAGCTAAGCCAGATGAGACACTCACCCCACCCCTTCCATACTCAGAACACTCAGAAAGTGGCTTTGGAAAGGACGGGGGAGCCGGGCAGCCAGGGCAGAGCGGCATGGCCGTTACCCAAACCTGAAAATGCATCAGTTTTCAAAGACCAAAAGCAAGTGAGAGACCAGAATAGCCTCTTCTGCCCTCAGCCACCAGGGTACTTGTCACAACTCTGTGGGAATCTCATGCAGATGGAATCAGGCCGCTCACGGAGACCGTTCAATTGGCACTTGGTGAAAACTGCTAACTTGGAAATTTGATAAGAACTGCTCCCAGCCAGTTTCAAATAATTTCTTCTGAGGACCCGATTCTCCCCACTTGGGCACATCCTCACTGCAGGCCTGGGAGCCCTGGGGCTCTGTTGTGGCCGGGAAGGTGGCGGCCGGGAGAGCGGTGCGCCCGAGCGTGGCCCCTTCTCTAAGGCCGAGCAGCCCGCGGGCCGGGGGTCGGGGGGGGAGGTGGCCACCCTCGCGGAGGACCTGCTGCTCTCCCAGTGTCCCCAGATTGAGGGTAGTGTGGTGGAAAACTGCAAAGGCCCGGGAGTCGGGGCGGATTGGGAATGATGGTTGGATGGGCGCTGAGGGGAAGCTGCCGGGGATGGGAAACTTGATGAGATCTTTGTTGCGGTTCTCTCCTAGGCCAGGCCGGGGTGGGGCTGGTGGCCTGGGCGCTGCAAAGTGGGAGGCTTAGAGAGAGAGCTGCAGGCAGAGCCGGCCGGGGTGGGTGGGGGGAGGCAGGCGGACTGAGGGGCGCCCACCCACAGCCAGCCGGACACCCCGCTGTGAGCAGCCTAGAGGAGGGTGCTGTGGCCGTGGGGCCGACCACACGTCACGGCCCGGGCCTCTCGCTGACCCCTCTCCTCCTGGGCTTGCTGCAACCTGCTGAGTGTTTTGGACATTCCCATGAAACCACAGGGAAATGAATGGGGCCTAGTTCACAGGCATGGAAAAGCCCAGAGGAGAAGGCCTCTGGAGCCAGACATAACAGGCCCTGCGGGTGAGGCCGGAGCCAGGTTTCCTCTTCTGTGAGGCTGAATCCACTCCAGGGCTTTTCTATAGGTTCAGCGGGTGGGGCCCAGCTGCAGCGAGGCACGTTTCAGCCGCTTGTTTTTCTAGCTCGAAAGGAAGTCTCCAGAGGCTAGGCGTCCGGAGCATGGGCCCTCGGGCCCTGCCAAAAGGAGGCCCAGTGGCTGCGGTAGGGAGGGGATGGGGGTTTGCTGGGGAGCTGGGTTGACAGGCAGAAAGCCCTTTGTCAGCGTAAAGCTAGCTGAGAAGTCTAGCTCCCTTCCCAAGGTTCAGGACTCTGCTCGAGGAGGCACAAGGCCGGTGCTCATGGCAAAAAACTCCCCCTAAGCAGAACCAGGTGGCACTGTGTGCTTGTGGCCTTGCAGAGCTGGGTAATTAGGGCTTGCTGGCTACACTGTGGGGTTGACACACATGCCTTTCTCCACTTCTATCTGCTGTCCAACTGGAATTAGAAGCGCTGACCAGAGGAGGTGTGGCCAGGATGCACAGAGGCCTGGCCACCTTCGGGAGCCACCGCGCTGTCCTGTTCAGACTCCTGGGCCTGAGGGTCCCTTTCATGCCCCAGCCCAACTGTGGGGCCTGGCTCTGTAGCCTTGCACAAGGGACAGAGCTTGGATAAGCCCAGTGGAGGCCAGCTTGGTCGCCACTGACACTGGGAGGGATCAATTTTGATTTTATTTATTTATTTTTTTTTTTTAAAGATTTTATTTATTTATTTGACAGAGAGAATGAGAGACAGAGAGCATGAGAGGGGGGAGGGTCAGAGGGAGAAGCAGACTCCCCGCCGAGCAGGGAGCCCGATGCGGGACTCGATCCTGGGACTCCAGGATCATGACCTGAGCCGAAGGCAGTCGCTCAACCGACTGAGCCACCCGGGCGCCCCCAATTTTGATTTTAAAGTTAGGCTTTGGGCACAAAGCTATTTGGGAGAGAGGAGTATTCCAGAATGCAATTCCAGGTGTCCACCCCCCCGCCCCCCACCGGCAACAGACAACTAGGTAAGAGAGGATGAGACACGTGTTCCTGGCAACTCAAGCTACTTTGCTTTTGCAAGTTACAACAGGCTTTCCTCACCTCCCCCAAGACACTCTTGGCCTCACGGCAGCTGGGGAGCAGCTCTCCTTGAGCAGGGCCACCAGCCCAGCCACACAGCCACTGAAGGCTGGAAGGAAGTAAGAACATCTGCTGGTCTCAGGCTGGGCTTTCCACGCACCAGAATGTGGCGGGGCCGTGATCTGGAGACTGTGGTCTTTTTGACTCCAAAGTCTGTTCTCTGCCCCCAATCAAGCGGAGGAAAGGGTTTTCTGGAACGAGCAAAACGGGAATCTGAATCTTTAGGTAAGTGCTGGTTCCTCCGCCATGAAGAGGGAATCTGTGTTCCAATGTCCCCACGCACCCTGGCCATCAAGGCCTGCAGACGCTGGGGGACTACCTGGGTGGGCTGCCCAGGGCTGCAAGGCTTGCGGAGGCGCGACCCCGGGGGGAGGCCTTGTGGTGGGTGTGGTGAGCTGCCCATGGGGCTGCCCCTCCACCCAGATGCGGCAATCAGCCCCCATCCTGAGCCCTGGTCATGCCGACCTCCTGTGTGTGCCCGGTCCAAGGCCACGGGGAAGAGAGGGATGGGTGGAAAGCACTGGCATGGGGACGGGGTCAGGCCTCTCCGGGCTGGGGAACCGCCTAGGACCCTGCGGGGACACACCAGGAGAGCGTTTCAGTCTCTGGAGAGGCACCTGGCGGTGGGTTCCTCGTCACCTGAACATGCTATTTATGCCTTTGTGAAAAAGGCACTGTGGGTGCCATCAGTTCCTCAAAGACAATACACCTTGTAAAGGCCCTTGGACCCAAGGGTCTAGACCTGAGCGTCATCCTGGAGCCAGCTCTTTGAGCCTTGAACGCTCGAGGCGGCTGGGGATGGTGCAGGGCAACTGCTCCGAGGGTCCTCTGCCCAGTCCAGCCCCGAACGGGGCCAAGGATTGGTGGTGCCTCTTAGCTCCGAACTGGCACAGACCCTATGCGCTCACACGGCGGCCTTCTGCTGGCTTCTGCACATCCCACCCCCAACTCCTCACAGGCCACTCAGGCCCGTCCAACCCCGACCTCTCTCCGGCTGCCTCACACAGCTGTTTACCTTCATCCCAGGGCCTAGGACAGTATCTTACATACAGTAGGCACTCTCCAAATAGATGTTTTTATCTGCATTGTCTGCTTTGTCTATGCAAGACCGGTACCTCTCTTTCTCCAGGACTTTATGCTGTTTTCACAAGTCTTAGACCCCTCATTGTTCATAGGAGCAAAGGGAGGCTCACAGGCTGAGTGACTCCTTCAAGCTCACAGACCAAGGACGCAGATGCCCCGTCCACTGCTTTTCCTTCAGGTCACCTTGTATCACCTGCCAAAGCTCCCTGCGGACTGGGGAGCAGGCTTTCCCTAGCGGTGCCCGACCTAGGGCTCTGCTGACGGGGGGGGCTCAATACAGAGCTGGCCCCGAGGCCACACTGGTACCCGGGGACAGCCACCCATGGTGGTCTGCCACATCACTGCAGTCCTTCCTCCTATCAGTCAGGGGTACCCTCTTCCCTTCAGCAAGGGTTGCAGCAGCCACAGAGCCCAATCACTCATCTCGGCCTGGCCCTGCACCTCCCCAGCAACCTCAGAGGCATGGAGATGTTCCCCGGGGCTGCTCCCTGCCCCTGTGTCTGGAGCTGGCCACATCGGGCAGGCAAACACGGGGTGGGGGGCCACCTGCAGGCCTGGCTGGGCCGGGACATTTCTGTGATCTTGGAAGTCTTATTTGCAGCCCTGGCTTGACCTCTGCCTCTTTCCTGCTCAGGGGGACAAAGAGGCAGGAATAAAAATTACCTGTACCTCACCACTTCCCCCAGGAAATGCTTCCTCCCATCTGTGTCGGGGCGCAGGCCCCCTCTCGTGTCTCAGTGTTGCCACTGGATGAGCACAGGTGCTCAGCACGTTTGTTTTCACTGCTCT